>NW_027555625.1:84297894-84535394 GCF_003287225.1 Phascolarctos cinereus | reverse complement strand
TTTAAAAATGTTGATCCTATAATCCTAATTCAATAAATAATTATTTGATCCTGATTATATGGAAACCTTGGCCTGAAATCCCTGCCCCACCCCCATGCACACACATGCTGTATGCATACATACATACACACACACACACACACACACACACACACACACACACGGCTGAAAGTCATTTCTCCTTCCTCGTTTTTTTTTTCCTAGAGAACTTTGTCTGAACCTCTGATTTATTTGTTCCTCATTATACTTATTTGTTGTGTGTGTTAGGTCCTTTTATCAGACTGTAGATTCTGAAAGTGGGATGAAAATTTTCATATTTGTATCACCAGTGCCTGAGACAGCCTTGTGTAATAGGTCAAATATTGCTGCTGGGGTGAGAAAGGCCTAGGTTCAAATCCTGCCTCAGGCACTTAATAGCTATGAGATATTGGGCAAATGATTGAACTTCCTTTTGACAATTCTGTAAGATAACCAAACATCATCTCAGTCTGCATTGGTGAAAGGAATTCCCATGCTAATTAAACCACACTTATTGTGACATATTGTTGACTTCCCTGTTCTTTAGTGCAGTCATTTGCCTCTGGTAGTTACTTAAAAATGTGTTTTAAGTTGAATTGAATTGAATTGAATTGAATGTGGGAAACTGTGGGGTCCCTTCCTGAGAATCATTCCTATAACTGCTGGTGACAGTGAATCTAATAGTTGTGGAAGAAAGTCAGTTCCCCTCATATCTTATACTCCTGAACTCACAATATGAAATTAGATTATTATTATTATTGTTATGTTCAGCATAATAATAATAATAATACCTATCATTTATATAATGTTTTAAGGTTTGCAAAGTTCTTTACAAATATTATCTCATCATATCTTCACAATAACTCTTGGAGGTAGGTGCTATTATTATCTCAATTTTACAAGTGACTTGCCTAGGGTCACACAGTAAGTATGTAAAGCTGGAGTTAAACTTGTGTCTTCCTGATTACAGGTCCAGCACTATGTTACTGTGCCATCTAGCTACCTAATTATACTGTAATTATTCTTATTAGCAACTGTTTGCATTTCTATAGCATTTTAAGTTTTTAAAAGCACGTTCTTCACAATGATCCTGTGATTTGGGTAGCACAGACCTCTTCTGTCCCATTTTGGAAAAGCAGGTGAAGGCTTTGAGGCCCAGGTAAATAATTTCCTTAGGGACACATACCTAGAAATTGTCAAAGCCAAAATGAGAAGCTGGACCTCTTGACTCCAATTCCAAAACCCTTTCTATTACAAAACCACAGAATCCTAGATTTAGAGGGACCTCAGAGGTAAAATTCAACCCCCTCATTTTGCAGATGTGCAAACTGAGTCACCTAGAGATGAAATGACTTTCCAAAGACCACAAAGATAAGCAGCAGAGTTGAAATTTGAATTGAGGTCCAAAACCATTGCTTCTCCACTGTACCATGTTACCATGTACAGCCCGGGCATACCCACTAATCAATACAATAGGAGCTGTCAGGATGTAGAATAATTTATTATAGTCCATGCCTTGCAGCCTGGTTTCCTGATGTCAAAGCCTGGATAATTAAATATGGTCATTAGTTGATCCAGTATGAATAGTTGTACATCTGACTTTTTCTTGTTGTTGTAGTTGAGAAATTAGCACATTTTAGGAGAAACTGGAGTTGTCAGGGAGCAGAGAAGCATTTTTTTTTACCCTCCTCCTCCCATTTTTAAGAGATCTGTATAAGAATAACTACTTACAGGTACATATAAGTAATATTAGTCTGAAAAAAAAAGTTGTCTTTAAATTATCATGAAAAAGGGCACTTTCATTAAGCCCTTTGCCTCCTGCTGCCATTCTAAACCAGTGACAGCCCCGCTCTGTGTATATAATTATCACCTGGCAAATCACTGGAGGGTAAACAAATAAGACACACTAGAGGATGGAGCAACATATAAGCCAAGAAAAGAACCTTAATCTCCCCCACCCCATGCCTAAAATAGGGCACAAAACTGCATATGCTAGGATTTCATTGGCCAGGTTTAGGAGTTTGCAGAAATTAATAGCTGAGTACATTTTTCTTAATGGAAGTACTGCTTTGTCAGGAAAAAAATACAGAAGAGCTACAAGGTTAAACCAATTCCCAGCCTGGCTGTATAGCAGGAAGAGAGTATGGTGTATATGTGGCATCTCTGAAGATGAAAACATGCTTATTTCACATACTGATATTTTCTTATCACTACGCAGGTCTAGGGAATAAAGCCAAGTGCTGCAGGCATTGCTAAGAGCCTTCCCAAATGGCATCGAAAGGGGTCTAGTTCTAATCACTTTTCTCTCATGTTCCCCCTTCAACCATCAAGCTGTGTCTAAATTCTTTCTGCACTTAAAAATGTCCCATGTGTCTCCCTTCAGAAGAGGTGGAGTTAGCCATGCTATGATCTTTTTAAACTCTCTCTCCTGTTCTGAAGAAAGGCATTCCCTAGTCCCTTTAGCTGCTAATGCCATCCTTCATAAGGTTATCTTGTATCTACTTTGTATGGTTCTTGAATATGCTTATGCATATTCTCCCCTTTTAGAATATAAAGTCTTTGAAGGGCAGAGGCTGTTTTTGCTTTTTTTTCTCTGTATTCTCAATGCTTAACATGATGCCTTGTACATAGTGCTTAATAAATGCTTGTTGATCGATTAACTATTTGAGGATTCTATAAGATAGAAGTGAGGATTGAGAGGATTCCAAATATGAGTAATATCCTATGAAAGGATAGTGAAAAGGTAGATGAATGCTTATGAAGGGAAGAACCAGTAAGACTGAAATGCAGGGTGTATGAAGCTGGAAATGGGAAATCTTTCACATCTTGTAAACCCCAACCCCACTCTCCTTTCCCATGATCCTCACCTTTTTATTTTCCTTTCCTCACTGAAGTACACAGACTGTGTGTCCATATCCATCTCTAGACCTCAGTTTCGCCAGATTCTTTCCAAGCCTTAATTCTGTCTCTTAATCAGTGCTCTAAAAAAACACAAGAATGAGATTTCCTAACCCTCAGAAGCCCTGAATAGTTCCCCCCTCCTTCATTATTTTCCTCTGTCCAACAAACTGGATTTTGTTAATTTAATCATTAGATCTAGGGGAAAGGATTGCAAGAGAGTGGTACTGGAAGGAATTTGATGTTGATGGTTACAGAGAGAACTTATAGCGTAGTACTCAAATGTACTGCCAGAACTCTATCTGAGTAAGAGTGACAAACACTAGGGTAACTCCCCACCACCATGAAAGTCAGGCACTCTTCCAAGATCCCTCCTAATTAGCCTATAGAGTAAGTCAAAGTGCCCAGCACTCACCAGTCAGCATTTCTCTTCCAAACATGGAGAGATGTCCTGTCCACTGAAATCTGTTAGTTTTTTCTTGTTTTTCCTTTAAAGGTTACCAAGTTGCTGAAGCTTGCCAGCCAATTCATTTTTACCCTTTTGCTCGTGGAGGACCCAAAAGAATTTCATTTGTATGGAACATTAGTGTTAACCTTGAATTTAGGCTCCTTGAGAAAGTTGTTTATAGGAGGTGCCTGCACCTGCTCCCCTTCCTTTCTCTGAAATCTGGCTTCTGACCTCATGATTCAGCTGAAACTTCTCTCTCCAAAATTACTGATGATTTCTAATTGCCAAATAAAATAGCCCATTCTCAGTCCATATGCTTAGAAACATTTGGTGCCATGGATCACCTTTTCCTTCTGGATACACTCCTCTGTAGGCTTTCCTGATGTTCTGCCCTCATGCGTCTCCCTACCTGTCTTGTGGCCCTTTCTCAGTCTCCTTTGCTGGTTCTTCATCCATGTTGTGTCAATTAACTGAGGCTGCCCCCTAAAGCTCTGTCCTGGGCCCTCATTTTTTTTCTGCTATCTTACTTGGTGATTTCATCAGCCTCCATTGGTTCAGTTATCATCTGATAATTAATAATATCATCTGATAGCAAATAATTCCCAGATTTATATACCAGACTTAATTTTTATCCTGTTCTAAAATGCAGCATGTCCCAAACAGACCTCATCATCATTCACCAAAACCCTGTCCTTTTCCCAATTTCCCTATCATCCCCTTAGTCAGCCAGGCTTACAACTTCATGTCATTCTTGACCCTTCCACCCCACCCACCCCACATATCCAATTCATATCTTTGTAACATCACTGGTATAGGACCCCTCCAGTTTATCCCTCATTGTGTCCCACCTAGACTATATGCGGTAGCTTTCTAATTGGTCTCCTGACCTAATGTTTCTTCCCACTCCAATCTATCCTCCACCAGATGGCAAAGTGATTTTCCTAAAGCAAAATATGTTATTCATGATGAAATAACTACATGACATTTTAAAAGAATTAGTTGTTCAACCAGTTCCATGTAAACCTAGCAAGTTAGGTTTCTTCAAAGGTAATATCTGGAAGAAATAATGAAATAATTTTATCCAACGTGGCCCTTAATTAAAGCTTTAGTTAAAAAACATTGGCAAAACTAAATGAGTTTTTAGGTTAAATGCAAGTGGAGGTAGAATGAACAAAACTTGGCAGTTGGTCAAATGTTGAGTCATTAGTCATGAGAGTTTGTTATTGTTATTATTTATCCAGAGCCTACCATGAGCTGAGCACCCTCTTACTAGAAGGCATCATGGCACATAAACAGTGATCAAAGATGCAGTTCTTTAAAAGTTTACTGTGTGCCTTCTGCTCTCTTCCAGGCACATGAAAATAGACAAAGACAAACACAAATAACTGTAATGCAAAATAGAATGCTTTAGGGTTTAAGAGGATGTACAAAATGTGCTCAAAACACAACTTTGGATAAAATCCTTATCCTTGTAGAATTTGGGAAACCACCACAATAATTCAAGTATATTAGCTAACATTTATATAGGACTTTAAAATCCTTAAGAAAACTTTTCACGAATTATTTCATTTGACCCTTATAATCAGTCTATGAAGTAGGTGCTACTACTATCATCATCATCATCATCATCATCATCATCATCATCATCATCATCATCATTACTATTTTACAGCTGAGGAACCTGAGATTCAGTGAGGTACAGTGATGGTCTAAGGCACACAGCTAGTAAGTGTTAAAGGTGGGATTCACATCGAGATCATCCAAGCTCCAAGTCTACCTCTCTCTATTATGTCAGGTTGCCTCAAAGAAATGAAGCCTTTTCAAAGTGTATGCTAATTATTATTTAAAGGAAAGCAAATAATTTGATTACTGAATATTATGTAAGATTAGTAGCCATGGCAAAGGAGTTGAGAGACTTCACAAGAAGCATTAGGAAATCACTGCATGTTCTTAAGCAGGAGAAAGACATAAATGTAACAACAGAATATATTTTAACATGTTTCATTGATACCTTTGGTCTTTTCTGTACTTACTCAGATAGTTATTTGCAATTAATATCTCGCAGATGGAAGCTGTTCTTGTGCCAAAGAAAATAACCAAGCAAGAATATCTGGTTCAGAAACCTCATCTCGCAGTACCTATAGTATTCCTCTCTGAGAGTAGTCCTCTACCTTTCTGTTATAAGAGGTTTATTGTCTTGGTTATCTATTCTCCATGACTTCCAATTTTTTCCCCCTTTCCCAGTGTCCAGTTTCTTCTTGATGACCTTTACTCTTGTATCGTTGTGGTCATTATGTATGATGTATTTTTGGTTCTATTTGTTTCACTCTATATCAGTTCAGACAAATCTTTCAAAGTTTTGATGAATTTCTTATATTTATCATGTCTTATTTATAACAATATTCCATTACATTCATATACCCTATTTTTTTTTCCTGCCATTTCCCAATCAGTGGATACCTACTTTGTTTCCAGGTTTGGTTTGGTTTTCTATGAGGAATGCTGCTATGAACATTTTGGTATAATCTGAATCTTTGTTTCTGCCTTTGACTTCTTTGGGGAATATACCCAGTAGTGAGACTGTAAACCCAAAGACTGTGGACACTTGAGTAACTTTTCCATTATCTCAGTTTGAAATCCAGAATGATTAGACTATTTCGTAGGTCTGCTACCAATATGACTATCTCTCCATAGCCCATGCCATATTGCCTTTCCCTAGTTTGTCTTTTTTGGAGTTAAAGAATCAGAGTTCTTTTAATTTGACTTTATCTTACTATAAATAATTTAGAGCATGTTTTTATGTGACCATTTAAATTGTGGTTTGCAAATCTTTTTTGGAAAATTATCCATACCTTTAAATACTCATTTTCTTGGAAATGGCTCTTGGTGTTTCACATACACTTTTGTAGCACTTCATCGTTTACAAAGCATTTGCTTCACAGCAATAAAATAAGATAGGTAAATACAAGACTCATTCTTCCCACTTTATAGTTGTTGAAACTGAGGCTTAGTGAGAGATTATGTAGTTTGTCCTCAATTACTCTGTGAGAGTGTTGAGACTTGAACTGACATCTTCAGACTTCAATTATGATATAATTAATAGTGTGGCATGAAGAAAACAATGTTTGAGGAAGAGCAGAGTATAAGATGAATTAGAGCTAGTTGGGTAGAAGGAGAATCAGTCAGGATTAGGAGAATTAGTTAGGAAACCAGTTAAGAAACTATTACAGTAATCTGACAGCCTGTTTTTAAAAGAAAATATTTCTAGTGTATTTCAAAGCCTACCAAACTCTGCCTGAATTTAGAATTCTTCCTGAATGTTAAGTCAAGTTGAAAGTGAGTCACCATGTGCCAGTACTCCCCAGGAATTAACAGAGTTAAATGAATATCATACTGACAGAGAGGAAGAAGAAGAGAGGCAGAAGCAAATTAAGCTAACAGCTCTGCACTCAGTGCCTTGCTGATATGACAGATGTGGTTCCAACTTTTATGAAGAGAAAAATACCAACTCCAAAGAAAACTTCAACAATAACTCTCAGTTGATGCCTTCTTCACTCAAGTTAAATGTCCCTGCTTGAAAAAGCCACAAGCAAGAAGAGCTAAGCTTCCTGCTTGTGGTCTGGGGGCTGCAATTAATTATAGCACTGTCAGCTGGTCTATGGAAGCAGGGCCCAGGACATGGCCTTTTAGGGTTATAAACAAGTAGGGCCAGTCCAAATTATTAGTGTGGGGCCTTCTGTCCCCAATTTTTTCTTTCTATCCCTCTTGCCACTTGCCTGCCCTGATATTTGAAATCCCTATCTTCAGCCATCCCTTTAATTAAAGCATTGAAGACCTCTTAAAAAAAAAATACACACACACACAATGCATTTCCTAGATTCTAACTAGAACATTCAAAATGAACTATGGCATTTAAAATGTTAGAGCTAGAAGGGACTTTAAAGGATCATCTAGAGTCATTCCCATATTTTACGAATGAGGAAGTGAGGAGTGACTTGCCCAAGGTCATACCAGTAGCTAAGGACAAAGCTAGGACCTCAACCAAACGCTCCCAAAGTGCAGTCTAGTGATCTAGTGATTGTCTTATCGTGGACTAAGTAATCATTGTACATTAACATCTTCTTACAGATTAGCTTATTTATCAAGATAGGCTCAGAATGGAAGATGGTAAGGGATTGGCAAACAGAATAAGTACATTTTCATTGTGTTTGGGCATGCATAAGGAAAAAGAGGTTGCAGGAAGGCAATTTCAGGAGAAACCCTGAAAACAAATTATAGCTCCATTACCATTTCATTTATGGCAGAACCTTGTGATGGCACTCCAAAATAGATGGTCCAGAGATATCATTAAAAAATACATAGAGCCAGTTTTCTAAGGAGACTTTTAAATTATATCATCCAGCTATTTCTCAGTTCTCCTTCATGGGAACAAGGACAATGGGAGGCAGGATCTAGAATGCCAAGAGAGCTGGCAGAAATGGAGGTTGCATGTACCCAAATTTGGAGCTCATGATGGATCTGCAATCTCATCGTCATGGGCACTTCCTCTAGAATCTCAACCTATCCAGGCCTTTTCATCCTATAAGTTCATATCCTTGTCCTCCCATAAAGTCTCTACTTCTTTCTATGTGACCTATAATGCGACTCAAATTCAGCCAAAGCCTAGGAAGCTCTTATCTCCATTCATTTATCTATTCAATATTTAATAAATGACTACTCCGTGTAGTGCATCTTGCTAGACATTAGGGAAGGCATGGTTTATATGATACAAAGTTCCTTTTAGGACACCCTATATAGATATATACAAGATCCATTCAAAGTAGATAAAAGGAAGGGCATCTGTGACTAGGAGGTTAAGGGCTGGGCAGCAGAAAACGCTTCCTGAGTTGAACTTTAGTTGAGACTTGAAGGAAGCCAGAGGTCCTAACAAGTGGAGGAACAGAGAGTAAGCATTCCAAGTATGGGGGATAGCTGGTGAGTTCATAGGCACAGAGATAAGTGATGAGTAAAGCATGGTGTGTGAGGAATAGCAGCTACTCTGGTATGTCCAGTAGTCCAGTGTTTGAAGGGGAGTAATATATAAGAAGTCTAGAAAGATAACATGGGGCCAGGCATGAAGACCTTTTAATGTTCTTTCCTTCTTTGCAAATCCGATTCTTCAAAATAAATTCATGTTCTTTTTTCATAAGAAAATAAATTCTTATAAAGCCTTTAAAAATTGTTTACTACATAATTTTTAACAATTGGCTCATTCCATCCTTTCTTTCTGACATCATTTTATGTGTTGTATTCACTTTTCTGTTTAGTGCATCAAATACTAATGTATGAGTCCAAATGTATTAGTTTGACTGTTATCTATGTGCTTGTATCACTGATGCTAAGATCAGATTTCTATGGGAACATGGACAGATCTGTTCTGTATCATCTGTATTAGTTGCGCTCCTCTTTTTATCTGTAAGTGTTCTCGGGATTCTCAGGCTTAGCAAGGTCCCTTTTAAAATTTTGTATAGTCTCCACTGTTTTTCACTATTTTGTGAAAAAAATATACAACTCAATAATTTTCAACCTCCTCTTTATGGAAGAAAATGATGACATCCTTACACACATCCTCTATTAACTCAGGCATCCCAAGCCACAAGCTAATCACTCCCATCCTAAGCAATAATGTCTGGGTTGATAAAAGTTCAGATTCAGTTATGTCTATTGATTTGTCAAAACCCATTTGAAATTGAAAGCTGGTTATTATCTCTTTTCTTTCAGGCAAATGGGCTTTATTGTCCTAGCATATCTGTAAAATAACCATAACTTGCAAATTTAGAACACTAAAATGTGTATCAGGCATGATAAATGAAAGTTCAGGAACAACCTGCAGGTTCATCCCCCCACCCCCATCCCACCACCATCACATATGCCGAAAGAAATGCTCGGCAGTCTAATGGAGATGACACAGCTTCCTTCCTTTTAGTACCAGGAGCAAAGTAGACTCCTCTCCACCCTTCTTATACTGAAACAATAATATGAGCACACTGGGAGGGAGAAATGGAAATGGAACATTGTAGTGGAAAAGGGGAAAGATTAAAAATTTTACATGGAATTTTAATTTAGTAGATGCAAATTGTGATATAAAAATTTGATACGTACTACTTTATTTCATTAAAATTTAATCGAGTTACTATTCACCCTCTTTATGTGAATTAAACTTAAGCTTGCAACTCTAGTTCCCTATTTTACTCTTCTAAGTTACCCACCACCCATTTTCAGGGGGAGCTTACCTCAGATAAAGGTCAACTGTATCTTATGGAGTGCTGATGTCAGATATTCCAAGCTATGTAAAAATCCCCAAGTTGTGCAAAATCCCCGTTCTCCAATTCTAGCTAGTTGTCACTCGACAATGCCGGCATTGCTAAAAGTAGATTGTGTCACTTTATTATAAAAGAACTGCCTTGACTGTCAGGGGTTTCCTTGGTTCCTGAGGGGCCTAGAATCCCATTTGTTGGCAATTACTAGCTTTGCTAATCAGTGGATCCTGTTAGGACTTTTGTTGCCTCAGTCTCTCTTATTCACAAATTTCTGTCATGACGATAGCCCACCCAAGGCCAAATAGCAAAGTTAGATAAGAATCTCCAGCCTCTTTTTTCTTTTATCCCTTCCCCAATTCTTTTGTCTCCCAGTTCTCTCTTGAGGTATTCTTGCTCTTCACTCCAAGGGAAAGAAGTATCATAGTATATTATTCTGAGCCCAGTTTCTCACTATATAATGACAGCTTTTGATATTTGGGTGAGAGAGAAGACTTCCCAGAGGCCCTGAGATCATAGCAGGTAGGCTAGTGCTAATAGGAGAGGCATTGCGATATAATGAAGAGTTTTCCATTTTCCAGAGCCTAGTTCAAAAACCACCTTCTCTATGAAGCCTTCCCTGATTTCTCTAGCCAGAAGTGGTCTTTTCTTCCTCTGAGTCCTCATGGCACTTTGGATCTGTCCTATCCTATTTTAGTTGGAAAGATTTAGAGTCCATATATTTTGATCCATTCCCAACATGAATCCCCTTTATAACTTGTACATGAGTTAAGAGAGACTTTAAAAGCCAACATCTGCAACACAGCACCTGAGCAGGGGCTATCATCCTTTCCCATTTGTATCCTTAATGCTTTGTACACAATAAATGCTTCATTCATTCATTCTAATTTTGGGTTGACTCCAGTTATAAAGTTTTTCCTTACGTCAAGCTTCAATTCTGTCCTTCGCACATTACTCCAATATCTGCCCTCTGCTCTTTGATTTTAAGTTCCTGGAAGGTAGGTACTGCATTTCGTTTGTGTTTCCACCACAAGGTCTGGCACAAACGTCTCATACATAGACTTCCAATAGTCATTGAAGAATAGAGTACTTGAATAAACTTATAAAGTGCCTGTTACGATAAATGCTTTTATTTATCATGGGTCCTTGCTCCCTACCCATTTGGAGTACACAAGAAATATAGATATACTTAAATCATGTATGAGTCAGACTCATCTTTTTTTAAATTTGTTCTTCAGTAGAATACTTGGGGTTGGAGGCAAGAGGAGGGATATGGAAAACAGAATTACAGGAAGAGATGAGAGGAAACCAAATAGACCTTTAGGTTTCTACCTGTAGGAACCTTATCAAGTAAATCCAATTGCTGACAGCACTAGTGTGGCTTTTAACAGTACCTGGTATATAGGAGGTGCTTAATAAATACTTGTTGATGGGACTTCCTAAGATCATTTGCAGAGGGCAGGTGGAAGTTCGGATACACTGTCTGGATTCCCTTCACATATATTGCACCCTTGTGGCTGTGCATCTAGGTAGTGGATAGAACAATGTACTCAAAATCATGCAGACCTGAATTCAAATTCTCCCTCTGATTCTAAATAGTTGTGCGACTCTGAGCAAGCCACTTAGTGTCTTAAATGGAGATGATGAAAATAATAGCTCCTGCCTCCTAGGGTTTTTGTGAGGATCAGATATGTAAAGTTCTTTGCAAACCTTGATGCACTGCATAAATATTCACTATTATTGTTGTTGTTTTTGGAGCTGTTCTTGTTTTTTATCAGAACCCAACCTTTGGTGCCCGAACCATAACATCAAAAAAGGTAGAAAGGTTTTTGAAGGTGGTTGTTTTTTTTTCTCCAAACCCATAGTATTTAATGCATGTTGTTTCTCTTTGGAGAAAGGTCATCAACATATGTGAAAAGAATCTAGTCTGCTTTGTGTTGATGTCTTTTCTTTTTTTAAATGGCTGTAATTGTTCCAAGATTTTCCACAATCCTTAAGTTACAGGGAGCTATCATGAAGAGCAAATTATGAACCAACTGTAATAGAACTTCATCCCAGAAGCAGCATTATTATATAAGCAGGTGGGAGATTCTGTCTAGCTAAACGCAGGTAGACCCTTTCAAAGACTTAGGCAGACTTACTGCAGTGGTTTGAAAAGGGCCCACCTATCTGAATTTCAACTCTAATGACTCCCTAAAGCAAAGAACCTAGCATCAAGGGAAATCCACAGGGCAGGTTAGCTTCATCAGGAGCACTGGTGGCCAATATCTTTTTACTTCTCTGTATAACTCACAGACCGGCAAGTACTCTGATCATTGCTAATTCCTTCTTCACTTTTCTGAGTAACAACTCACTATTCAATATAAAGTGTCCCAAAAGTCTTAGTGAAGTTTTAAGCTGTTCATAATTAATAGTTTAATATTCCTAATACCTATTAAGAATAGCTTAAAATTATACTAAGACTTTTGTGATATGCTGTATAGGCCTAAACTGTTTTAACCAAGCTGACAAATCAAAATAGTCATGTCAGTCTCTCTCTCTCTCCCTCTCCTCATATATAACACACACACACACATGCACACACACACACATACATACATATATGTGTATGAGTGTGTACAGATGTAGTCCGAATGAAGTCTAAGTGGAAAATTCTCTGTTCAGAGCACATCTGGAAGGTTGTGTTCAATGGTAGACCCCCAACATTTAGACATAACACAGATAAGCTAGAGAGCGTCTGAAGAGGAGGTACCCTTAAGTTCATACCATACAATGATCTGTTGACAGAACTGTGTATTTTTAGCCTGGAGAAGGAAAGATTTAGAGAAGACAGTAGATCTTGTGTTGAAATATTTGAAGGGCTGTCAAGGAGAAGAAAGATTAGATTTGTTTTATTTGACCCCAGGGGGTGCAAAGATCTAAAATTGGTCATTAATGTAAATAGAGAAGTTTAGGCTTGATGTCAGGAAGAACTAAAATTTAGAGCTACCAAAAAGTGAAATAGACTGTTGTTTCAAAATGTAGAAGGTTCCCCCTCATTGGAGATGGATGGATGACCACTTGTTGGGTTGATTATTATGGATCCTTTTTCAGTAATGGTATAATTTAGATAGCCACTGAGGTCCCTTCCAACTGTAAAATTCTGTGATTCAGCAAGGACTATATTTTCCATTGTCATCCTCACGATGTCAGGAAAGCTTAAGGAAGTCCTCTGGCACATTGGTTGGAATCTTTGTATTAAATTTATGGGGAAAGTTGAATAACAGCCCTACGGGATAGGAAGGCACTTGATTGACCATGGGCTACATTGTTGGAGAGAATAGCTATGTCAGCGAGATCACTGATCCATTGAAGTGTTGCATGCAGTATTAAAGTGTTTGTTACCACTGGCCTTCCATGCATAGCAAAGGCATAAAAGGAAATTTTAAATTAGATGAATAGACATTACTTTTCTCTCTTTCTGGAGGGCAAGGCTGGTTGACACTGTGACAATAAAGAGAAACCATATTGCCCTATTCCTGATTTGTAAAGATCACATTCAAATTGTGACTCTTAGATCATGAAGAGACCTGAAAGATCAAGACCAACCACTTAGACCAGCCTAACCAGATTAGGAAACTAGGCCCAGAGAGGCCAAGCATCTGTCTCAAGGTTGCACAGTTATTTGATAGCAGAGTCAGAATTAAAACCCAAATCCTTTGACTCCTGGTCGGAAGTTCTTCCTCAGAAACTAGAAAGATGGCCATTTTATTCTTTCCCAGAAAAAGGGTAATACTGAATATACTCTAATAGTATATTCCTAAAATAAATTCCATGAATAAGTGCTATAAAATGGTAGTTATTATTATTATCATCATCATGATCATTATCACTACTAATAATACTAATCCATTAAGCTTTTCACTGTCTTCAAGTTTCCATGTAGCTGCCAACTCCTTTATGGAACTTCCCCTGACTCCTTCCCCAAGGTGAAAATGGACTCTCTCTCCTAAATTTCTCCTAGTACATTATCTGGACTTATCTCACTTTCCCTCGCATGGTCGTCATCCATGTAACTAACTTTATACCTGAAAGGTCATCAAGTGCTCTCCCTCTTTAGATTACAAGCGTTCTGAGAGTAGGGGCTCTGTAGTCTACTTTGCTTCCTATCCCTGGCATCTAATAAAGGACTTTAACCATAGGAGACCACCCCCCATAGATATTTGTTGGATTAAATTGAATTAATACTATTTTGCCTTCCTTGGCTCCACTCTTATTATTAGTTACTAAAGATAGCCTTGGAATACAAATGAGTCCCACAGTAGAGAGACGAAGAACAGACATGCTTGAGAACGCTGTGATATTTTCAAAGGTCAAGAGTCCTGCCTAATGGCGTGTACAAACCTCTTGATGTCCCCCCGTAGCAAGTCTGACACATTTGGAGCTCACACTCACTTGTCTATTCATACTGGAGCATGCTCACAAGGTTTTGTAGTGTTAAATGTATCCTATCTAGGAATGTGCATCTCATGGAAAGGTCATGGCTAGAAGCAGACCAAAACTGGGTGAGTAGAGCCAGGACCACAAAGGTCAGCCAGTCTTTGTGAGGACACAAGCAAACAAATGAGATTGTAGAAGTAGGCAAAGAGAAAATTGTGTGTGTGTGTGTGTGTGTGTGTGTGTGTGTGTGTGTACACACACACACATACATATACATAATATAATTTAACATATATAGACATACAAGTAGATAAAGTGTTTATGGGATACTCTGTACCAAGTACTGTACTAAGGTCATGGATAGAAAAACAAGAAAGTGAGACAGTCAGTTCCTTCCCTCAAGGAGCCTATAGTCTAATAAGGAAAGATAAAACACAATAGAGATCTGGAAAATGGTGGCAAGGGGAGGAGAAGAGGCAGGAAGAAGGAGGTGGGGAGGGAAGGAGCTACCCTCCTTGGAAGTGACATGAACAGAGTTGCTGGAGCTAAGGTTTCTCATGATATGGCAGTTCCCAGCAGAGACTCACTAAGGAGCATGTAGGCCTCAGGATAGAGGGAAACAAGGCAACTAGTCTGAATTACAATGAGCTAGAGTTCACACAGGATTGTTGCAAGAATCAAATGATCTTTTTAAAACATTTTGGAAACCTTCAAATGCTATATAAATGTCAGCTACCATACACATACACACACACGAGTCAATTTTGTGTCTACAATATTCATCACACAGAATAACACTTTATAGTCAACCTCTCACTTGAGCTTCAAAACAAGCCAGTGAGGTAGGTATCATAGAGATTATTAGCCCAAAATTAGAGATGAGGAAACTGTCTCAAAAAAAAAAATAATTTGCCCAGTGTTGCCCAGCGTTGCCCAGTGTTACCCAGCTAGGAAGACTCAACTCAGGCCTTCTGACTTTGGAGTCAATTCTCTTTCCAATTTCCCAAAATGAATCATAGAATCTCAGCATTGGAATTGCTCTTACTAGATCAACCCTTAGCTGAAGAGGAAACCCTTCCATAACAACCCTGACATTGAGTTTCCATTCAAAGTTGTCTGGTTACAGTGAACTCATTAACCACTAAGGTATTTTATTCCACTCTGGGACACTTAATTGTCAAGAATTTTTTTTTCCTCATCCTACCCCAAAGTCTGGCTCTCTATAATGTCTTGCCTCCTTCTGGCCACTAAACATTATTATTAATAGAGTCTAAAATGCAACTGAGAGCCATTATGGTATAGTGAGTAGATAAAGTGCTGGAACTAGAGTTAGGAAGACTTGGTTCAAATACTGCCTCAGACATTTATTAGCTACGTGACCCTAGGCAAATCACTTTATACTCTCTGAGCCTCAAACAGTACTCCAGAGATTCCCCAAGTCTTTTATTTAAGATTGATTTGCACCTTTGGAGTTTCCTGTGACACTGGTGGTTACTCATTAAGTCCATTAACATTCCATCATTGGATCATCAGATTTAGAGATTAAAGAGACTTTGGAGTATATCTCTAACATCCAGCATTCTCTTTTCACAAATGAGAAAACTGGAGCAAATAGAGCAGCAGTGGCATTCCCAAAGTCACACAGCAGAGACAGAATTCAAACATAGATATTCTGACTCTGAGTCCAGAAGAGTGAGGAATATAAGGCTTGGTATCAATTCCCTGTCCTAGTATGGAACAAAAAAAAATGTGTTAACTAATTAGCATGCATTAAGTAATATCAAAATGCTGGCGAAACAGGAAGGTGGTTCCATTCCACCACCATTGGCCACCCTTGAGTCTTGCTTCTTAAGGTGCAGACTGGTAAGAGAGTGTAATGGACTATTTATTCCATTCTCCTAATGTCACTGTAGAGGCAACACATGCACATATCACTTAAGGCAGTGACTCACACATTCCCTAATTATCTTCTCAGTTTCTGGAAATCAGGTGTGATATGGTTGGAGACTATTTGGGATTCGTGCTAATGTATTTGTTTTCAAAGTCATCAATGAGAATGCATAAAACAACTTTTAAAAAGAGCCTCAGTTATGAGTTTGTGTTGGTGTCTACATGATACTGAGAAATGAAATGGTGTACCTGGAATTAGAGACTTAGATACAACTCCAGATTCTGCTAATTACCAGTTGTAGGACCTTGGACAAATCATTCAACTACTTTGTCTATTCCTTCTTCAAAATGTGGGGTTTAGAGGAGGTTAATTCTAAAGTCCTTTCTAGCTCTTGGATTCTCTCCAGTTTCTCTAAAATGCTAAGTAGCAGAACCTCTTTTAACAGGCTAACAGTCTCTGATGAATGGTTGAGACAGGAAAGAAGCTTTGAAAATGGAGCCACTGGGAGTGGAAAAGTAAAACTTGAGTCCAGAAGGCCAAGAATGCAGAGAGCACAGATGAAAAATCATTTATTGTTTGTCTGTTTTTTTCCTGCTGAGAATAGAAGTGGTGTTCCATGTACCCAACTGCATGTACCTAATTAGGTAGTACAGACTTTTCCTTGACATGTATTTAGCAAGTCTTTTGGGCGTCAGGACCTCTGGAGTACTGTGCATCATTCATTTCCTACCCTAAGTCAAATTGAATCAAAGTTGTGACTGGCACTAAGGCTTGATAATTATTAGGTGAGAACTAGGCACAACATTGAATCAGCTTGACCTCTACTTAGTAAAGATCCAAAATGAGATGATTCATAGTACACTAGAAATAATCCTGCCCAAAGGACTTGGCAGATTCTAGTAAGTCAAGTAAAACTGCTATAGCATTAGCGAATAGGACTAGTCCATGTACTGGAGCCAGGTAAGCTGATTGTTAAATTGTAGTGTCAGCATTTACACCAGAAATCAACAAATACTACAAATCAGGACTTGATTAATTATTTTTGTTACTTTTCTAGACTTGAGAAAGTAATGGAGAAAATGTTAATGATGCCAATTCAACTTAAAAGTATATTGTGCATACCTTTTATTTCAGTCAGTTGTTAAATATTTATCAGCATATCCTTGGATCTATACCAATATTAAGAAATATATCTGTGCCTCAGTTTCCCAATCTGTAAAATTCAACTAAATAATCTCTCTAGTTCCTTCTAGCTCTCGCAGTATCTGAGTGTGTATGTATGTGTGTGTGCATGTGTGTGTGTATACACCTCTATGCACATCTCTCTGTGTGTGTATGTGTCTGTGTCTCTGTCTGTCTTTCTGTCTCTGCCTCTCTTTGTCTCTCTGTCTCTCTCTCCCTCCCTCCCTCCCTTCCTTTCTCTCTGTATATATCATCCTGCTTCATATATCATCCTGCTTCCCTACTCATAAAGTGCTATGGAATGCCCAGAGGGTGCAAAGTCATGAGAAGAATATTTCAGTTAAAACAGCAGTGTTTCAGTGTAGAAAATAAGTAAATTTGAATTAGCCACTGTTCAGCCTCTGTGGTGCCCTCTGGTGGCCAGTTCTCTGTGTCATACATGATTCCAGGCATAAACAATGGCTTAGGGTGAAGAGAATTGGTACCTTCTGGGTAAAGCACCTCCAGGTTTCCTTCTTAAATTCTAACTCAGAAAGCCCTGGGAGAAAAGAAAGCTTTTGAAAAGAAGTGTCTTTTCTTTCACCACATGTGCTTTCTAGTGTCTCTTAGTAGTGTTCAGCAGTGGTGTCGAACTCAAATAGACATGGATTCCTGTGGCCACATATTCACTTAGAAAATCATAAACTAATATTATCTATATTTTATGGTATTTTCATTTATTTTCATAAACATTTCTAATCACAGTTTAATCTATTGAGATTGAATGCTCCCCAAGCCACAAGTCTGACCTCTCTGGTATAAGGATTAGAAGTTCTATGATGTGGGAAAATTACATTTAGATTTTTAAAAACATTTCCTTAGGTACAAAAGGATTATGATATAAAACTGAAAAGAGCTCAGAGGCTGTGTAGCCAGCCCCCTGCCCCAAGTTTTAAAATTAAGCAACTGAGCCCCAGAGAGATTAAATTGTCAAAATTCATGCACACAGTAAGTCAACCTCAGTTTCCTAATCTGTAAAAAAAAATAAAAATAAAAATAAAAAAATGAGCTGGAGAAGGAAATGCAAACTATTCCAATATCTTTGCCAAGAGAACCCAATTGGGATCACAAAAAATCGGACATGACTTAAACAACTGAAGAACAACAACCTCTGAGTCTAAAGCCAGTGATTTTTCCCTTATGCTAAGAGCCACAGTCCTCCATAAATAGAGTGCTGGTACTTCATCATAATATAGGGGAAAGGAGAGGGACACAGGTCAGGGAAAGTGGTGCTAAAGACCCTTTGGACTTGGACATGTATCACACATCTCCCCTTCTGCCACCACTGTTCCCCAATCCTTCCCTAAGCCTGCCCTCTTCCTCCACATTACACTTTCTTCCTAGCAATGAGTGGGCTAACCTGAAGAGAGGCAGGGAGGCCAGTCTCTGTAGTGGATTGCAGTTACTAAGCTCTCATCTCAGTTCGGTTCTGATAACTTGCACAGAAATCTCTGAGGAAAATCAGTCTCACATTGGGAAAGAAAACCTCAGTAGATCATGAAATCTTGTTTATTAACTGACTGACAGATCACAATAGCACCTTGAAAGAAAGACGCTGAAGGGCATTGAGATTTTAACTGATTTCAGTCCCTAAGAGCAACCAAAACACAGGAAAAGAATTTTACATTGTAGACCAGTTCCTCTGAGCTTAGAAGTCTCTCCCGGGGCCAGCTTTTAAAATTCAGATACCTGTGGCAAGAACAGTTTTATTGGATTCTCTTCCATCTCAGATATGGAAGCAATACAAGATTACTGGATGCTTGGAAAGGGAGGAGGAAAGGAATAGAAAGGAGATAAATGGGCAGAAAAAGAGGAAGGAGAGTCCAGTATTGTCATGAAAACATAAAGAGGACGTGGTCCCCTGCATTCTTTTTTTTTAACTTCTTAAACATTTTTATTTAAACTTTTGAGTTCCAAATTCTATCCCTCCTCCTGCTCGTCCTCCCTTAGATGGTAAGCAGGAACAGGTTATACATGTGCAATTATGTAAAATGCCCCTACATTCTTAAGTGCAAACCTAAGATCTACTGTTATTTAAATGACTTACAGTAGCTGGAATTTAAGAATTTTCATGTAGCTATTTGTTGCCATGTGAGATCTGATATGGAGTCAGAGAATATTTGAGTCCTGGCTATGACATTTATTATATGTGTAAGCTGTGGCAAATATCATCATCTCTCTGAGCTTCAGTTTCCACATCTGCAAAATGAGGAGATTAATTAGATGGCTTTTCAGATCTGATTCTGGAATGCTTTATAAGAATTCTCTTTCTGTGTGACCCTGGGTAAGTCACTGAACCCCATTGCCTAGCCAAAAAAACAAAACAAAACAAAAAACAAAAGAATTCTCTTTAATGCTCGACAGCAGAGGTGTCATCATAAAAGAATTTGTTCTGTGAAGTTTGGATTCAACCAAAGGGCCACACTTGAGGACCTAGAGAGTTATATGTGGCCTTGAGGCTATGGGTTCCCCAGCCCTGCTCTACAGTAAACCCTGCAGTGCCAATTTTATACTACTGGAGTATATTAGCTATTTGTTGTTTCTTATTGTTCCTAAAATGCACACTATACTTGGATAGGATAAGCCTGAATTTGCTGACTAAATCCCAGAATGCTGAAACTAGGTCAAATCCTTTGCAGTTTGAAAAGAGGTAGCTCTAGAGGCACATAAATAGTGGGGAGGAAAAGAAAAGTGAAATCTTAATTTAGGTAATTTTTATTTGTTAATTGAAACACAGTTTCAGGTGTGAGCTGACTGAGCAATTGATTCACTTTTCTGTATGAATTAGAGGAGCAAATAGATACCTTCAGGCTGTCTGTGTTTTCGGCTATAATGGGCAGCTTTGGAAATAATATACAGAAGTCATTTCTATAGCATGGACTCACAGTTTGAAAGCTAGAAGGGCCTTTGGAAAGTCATTTAATCCATTCCTCTCGTTTTACAGATGAGAAAAGCAAGACCCAGAGAGATGAACATAGCTAGTAGGTCTCCCAATTCCCAGGCCCAGGCTTTTTCCACTAAACTTTACTTTCTGTTTCTTTTCTATGTTGATCTATAAACATGCAGTGCAAATAAGTCACCAGTTTAAAGGGGGGGGGGGGGAAAGTCTTTTTAAATGTTACAGAGCAGTGATTAAAATGAATATATGTAAAGTTCTTTGGCACTACATAGGAATTAGCTATTATTTTCTATATCTGTTCTGTGGTTCTGAGTAATAATATGGAAGACTTTTTCCTCAGTATCCTGAAGTAACTGGTTGGATAGAATGTCCCCAGGTGAGTTCCACCTTGAGTTGTTCTTAGTCAGTAAGTAAACATGTTTTTAGGAGCCTACTATGTGTCAGGCACAGTGCTAAGAGCTGGTGATACAAAAAGAGGCAAAAGACAGTCCCTGCCCTTGAGGAGCTTACAGTCTAACGGAGGAGACAACAAATAAACAAATACAACATACAAACCAGCTACATGAAGGATAAATAGGAAATCATTAAAAGAGGGTAGGTGCTAGAATTCAGAGGGATTGGGAAAGACTTCCTGAAGAAGGTGAGGCTTTAATTGGAATTTAAGGGAAGCCAAGAAGGCTAGTGGGTAGAAATGAGGAGGGTGAGCATTCAGGCATGGGAGACAGCCAAAAATGCCTGGAGCAGAGAGATGGGGTGTCTTGATCATGGAGCAGCAAGGCTGCCACTGAATCCAAGAGTACATGATGGGGAGTAAGGTGTAAGAAGGTTGGAAAGTGAGAAGAGCTGGGTTATGAAATTTTGAATGCCAAATGGCATTCTGTATTTGATCCTGAAGGTGATAGGGAACCACTGGAGTTTGAGTAAGAGATTATTCTCCTAAAACACCAATAAAATTACATTATGGGAAAACTGACAATCTATTCTGGAAGAGGGGTTGGGGGATGGCTGGTTTCCATGCCAAGTACCTAATTAGAAAGATAGATAAAGCATTTATTAAGCATTTAATATGAGCTAGGGCCTAGCTAGACTAGTCTAGGCATTATGGTTTTCCACTTTGGGAGACAGGTCCATAGACTTGAAGGAGCCCTCAAGTTATCTCTATGCCAGGTTGAGACATCTATGTGGACTTTTGCACAAAGAAAATTTTAAATAAAACAGGAAAAAAATGTTTCCAATTACTCTGATAGTATAAGATACCTAAATCCTCTATGCTCTCTCCTGTCATATAGAGTATCATGAATTCATTTATATATGGGTATGGTTACAATGGAGAATAATAAAGGATTAGGTGGATATCTAATATCTGAGGAATAAAAAAAATTCTCTATAATTCTGTAAGACCCCTCATTCTACCAGATGACCTTTTGCCCAAGATATTTTGCTGGATTCCATGTCTCCATGCTACTTTTCTTCTATTTCTTCACCATGCCATAATGAAGTTGTCCTCCAGTTCTCTTCTATGTAGAGTCTCTTCCCACTAGAATGTAAGTTCCTTGAGGGCAGGAGTGACCTGGTGTTTTTTATTTGATTATGAAGTGATACAACTAACATGTCACCAAAAGACCTTATCAATCAAATGTGCTTGAAGTGTAAAGTGATAAAAATTTTCAAGGAAACTGAGATCCCCCCCATAAAAATTTGCTTTTTTCCCCTCAAAAAGACAGTAGCATCTACAGATGAGGCCCTTCAAAAATAGCAACTTTCCTTTTGATCCCAACTGAGTCAACAGGGCAGAGGTTATCTGTCCGATACTACTAACTTTTTGAGTCATAGAGCATCACTTAGGGGATAGTTCTAAGAGTGGAAGGTGTTTCTTAACAAGGAACAGATTGCTTTTTTGGCATTTTCTTCTTCTTTAGCCTCTGCTCCATTAATCACACACCTCCCTAATATCTGTTACATATAAAGATTGCCGTAAGTGCTTTTGGTGTTCAGGTAGTGATGTTCTGTGGCACAGAAATGGGTATCTTGAATGAGGAAAAAAAATGTTAATGATCATGAAAATCTGGCCAACTGATCTCTTGTGGTCAAAATGAGGCAATTGCTACCATCCTGCCCCTCAAAGAGAGTGTCAATGATCTTGCCAAATGGATGAGGAAGCCAAAAAAAAGTTATTACACATTTTCTAAAACCAGTTGGGTTTATGTAATTCAATTAACTGACCCAAGCTTTGGCTAAATACAAGGGTCATATGGTCACTTTCCCTTTTCAGCAAAGGGCAGAAATGTTCTCCTACTCAGTCTGAAAATGAGAGCTCATGTGTTAATGGGGCTACAATTGATTAGTGGGGACAAGCTTGGCATCCATTTTACTAAACATCTCTGAGTGTGAAAGGCCATTTTAAATGCCATCCAGTCCTTGTCTTTACTGTCTTTGCACCTCTCAAACATGAACCTGTAATCATTCCACAATTCCTGTAGTGCAAGTATCAATCCCAGAAGAATGAGCAGGTAATATGGAATTAAAAAAATAGCAACACTTTGGAGTTAAAGTCAAAGGAGTTGGGTTCTGGTCCTGGCTCTGCTATCAATTAGCTGTGTGCCGTTGGGTGTATCACTTCACCTCTCATGGCCTTCCTTCCAGATCTAACATTCCAGGATACTAATCTGTGGAATTTAAAAAGCATCTCAAATCTAAGACCTTAACAGATATCACATCAGAACATAGCTAAGAGCATAAACAGCAAACCTTTAAAAAATTGTGTGAGGCCTCCCCTACCCCACAAATGTCAACTAAAGGATCCACTTCCTTCCCTCCCTTTCCTCATTACCTGGATTGTTTGACATCTTTACTTTTAGCCTCTATGCTACTAGGATGCCGGAAAAAAATGATTCAACAGATCGGATCCCAGGCATGGATATAGTTAATGCATGCCACATGCAATTCCAGTTGGTTACTCCATATGCTATAATTACAAATCTTTGGCTGAGACTCTTCCCAACTATTCTTGTAGCTCTCTTGGGTAATAGATGGAAGTCTAACGCCAGCCTTGCTACAGTCCAGTGATTTGGGAATAGTCTATAGATTCAGTAGGTCTCCCCATTTAGCTTTTGCTGGTAGACATATCTAGGAAATGGAAAGCCCCATCATCAGTGGAACAGTATGCTATGCCAGACCTCTTGGTTTCTAAGTTGTTTGCTATCACAAAAACCTTTAGGTAGGATCTTATATCTGTCCATTATTGACCTCTAACTCTTTGGATGCTGTGTGCCCAGTATATAATGAGGCGCTTTACATTTGTGAATGCATGTTACCTCTACCTTGGGGGCAAGCAATGTTGTAGATTCTCATATGTGAGAGAAATGTGTAAAGAATCTTATGAATTCAATTTGACAATTTGTTATTTACTGTGTGTTAGGCACTGTGTTAGATGTTGGGGGTACAAAGGCAAAATGAAAATTAGTCCTTTTTCCTCAAGAAATTTATGGTAAATATGTGTGTGGATGCCCCAAAAGCAGAGAATGGTAAGTGATTGTAAGGGATAAGTAAGTGATTGAGAGGGGAATTCTGTCGTGCCTATTAAAGCTTGACCATTCATTTAATATAAAGTAAATAGCTGATTTAGGTGCAACAGCTAGCCTTCTGTGATTGAAATTTAAGGATTGCATGTTCATAAAATCACTGAATTCCATGCTTCATCAGCCCTGTGGCTCATCACACATACATTTCCTCATTCATGCCTACAGCTGGTCTCACAGATGCCTGTCTTTGTTGGCAGTAGATTTCTTCAACAAAGTCATCATGAGATGCAGTTTGAGCTTGAAGACACATGATTTCTTAGTCATGAACAAATGCTAATAGCCCAAAGGGTAATTGCAATTTGTGAATTGTAACTTTTTAATTAAGTGACATACTGCCACTTCCAAGTCCTCATCTATAGGGAGCTTCCTCTTTCGCCTCGGACTTAATGGGTGTCCATCCTGAGATGAACTTACCCGTTTTGTACTTGTAAACTTTCACATAATCTCAGAGTTGGGAAGAGCCTTCAGACACCACCTAGTCCAACCTTATCTGAATAAGACTCCACACTATAATATATAGAGTCTTAAGGCTGAACTGTTCTAAGCACCAGGGATGCAAATATAATGATAATAATAATAATAAATAATAGCATTTACATAACACTTTAAGGTTCACAAAGTGCTTTGCAGATATTATCTCCTTTGCTTTTCACAACAGTCCTAGGAGAGAAGTGCTATTGTAACCCTAATTTTACAAATGAGGAAACTGAAACTGAAAGCTTACATGACTAGTAAGTATCTGATTTGAAGAAAGTGTTGCAGTAAGTGCCAGAAGCAGGATTTGAACTCAGTTCTTCAAGACTTTGAATTCAGGGCTCTATCCACTGTGCCACCTAGATGCGAAGAGGTAACTTACCTGACAAGTGAGTGGGCATCCAGTTTTTACTAGCTCTCCAATGAGGGAGGACTCACTACCTCCAGAAAAGTCAATCCTACTTTTGAACAATTCTGATTGTTATGATGTCTTCTCATGACATCAACTCTTAATCTGTTTCTTTGTACCTTTCATCCATTGTCCTTAACACTGCCCTCTGGAGTCAAGCAAAACAGATCCCTTTCATTTGCCACATGATAGTCATCTAGGTGCTTATAGGCAGCTCTCATGTCCATCTGAAGGCTTCGGTTGCCCAGCCTGAAGACCCGCATTCGCTTCAAACAATCCTCATATGTCATGAATTCAAGGCCATTTAACATTGTCATCCTAATCCGATGGTTTCCACCATTATCAATGTCTCTCCTCCTAAAATTTGTTACCCAGAATTCAACCAAATACTCCAGATTCTGGCTACCAGAGCAAAGCACTCTGGGACTATCACCTACACTTTATAAAAGTTGGACCTCTGTCTGTGATACTACTAAGTACTGTTTGCAACTGTGACTCCATTGTTTTTAATGATAGTATGAAGAGAAAAAAACCATTCAAATATGTGGTTTCCTGAGGTCCTGAGGACAAACTCCTCAGATCTCCAGGGCTCTATGGATTATTTCAGCCAAACTACCATCTTCCTATGTGTGTGTTCCTTTTTTTTTTCTCTTTTACTTATGAACATGATATAGGCACATAGAATCCAGCTATGAGGCTAGTCCTACAGGACAGGGAGTATTCCAGCTCTGGGATATTTGTTGATTGAATGCTCACACAGCATTTTTCTCCCATTGAGTAAATAACATACAGAGAGTTATTTACTCAGTGACCAAACAGCTGTCCATGTGGGAGGTAATGTGAACTGCTTTGTTTGGTTTATATGACCAAATCAAGGATCCTTCAAGCCCAAACACAAATTGACTTCTAAGGCTGTGAAACCAGAACCAAAGTAGATTTAAAGATTAAGTTCTCATTCTAAGACAGAGGAGCAGACATATTTTCATTCCAGATGGCTCAACGTTGCCTTCTACCCTTATGTGCTCCACTTCATCAAAAGACACTTTTTCCCCCCTTAAGGTAGAAAAATAAATGTGATGTATAATAGTTTCTTTAAATTGGAAGATAACTGGGAAACAGGAAGAATTTTGAGTATATGACCCTGGCAAAATGCATAAAAGAATTAGCAATAGGGAACAATTTTTAAAATGACTTAGGCTGAAAAGCCTGTTAAATTTTTTGTAAGCGTGAGGCTATTATGATCTATTATCGGCTCATTGGTTTCCATCTTCAGGACTTATAGGACTTCATAGCATTGGGAGCTATTGAAGACCTTATATATTCTAAAACCTTTCATTTTATAGATGAGGAGACCCAGGTCCAAAAAGGAGGGGGGCTTGTCCAAGGTCACACTGATAAAGAACACATATAGTTAATGTTTGTACATCACTTCAAAAATAATATAAAATATACATCGGAAAGACAAACATCTTCTAGTTAATTTTTGTATAGCAATCCTATAGTAAGCACTAAGAATAATCTGCCAATGTAAAAGAAATATTCAAATGCTTAGTAATTAGTGTCAACTTCACCTTTATGTAAAGGTTCTTTGTTGTTGATGTGATTTGAGGGACACTCAAGAAGGCCTACCACAATTATGTGGACAGTATTTTCTACTGAGTATTGACATACTGGAGTATAGCCAAAGAAGAATGACCAGGAGACTGAGGAATGCCACACTGTATGGGAATAAACTGAAGGAAATGGAGATATTTAGCTTTAAAATGAGAAGAGAGGTGGGTAAGGGGAGAGAATACAGCTATTTTCAATTATTTGAAAGTCTGTTCAGTGTAGGGGGAATTAGATTGGTTTTGCTTAGACCTGGAAGACAGAATTAGGAATAATAGATGGAAGTTTCAGAGAGGTAGATTCCTGCTTCATGTAGGGAAAAAATTCCCAACTGTTTAGAGCAGTCCAGCTATATAATGGTCTACCCCAGAAGACAGTGAATTCTTCTTCAATGGATATCTTCAAATGAAGCCAGGTTGGATTTTGATATTGAAAAGGGAATTCTTGTTCAGGCATGAGTTTGGCTAAATGATCTGTAAGGTCCCTTCCAGTTCTAAATTCTAATATCTTATGCAAAAGAAAGATTATTTTTGTAGCAGTATTAAAAGGGAATTGAAAGGTAATGGGAATGGGAAAATCAACACAAAGTAATGTCTGAGTGAGAATACAAAGGATCACAGATTGTGAACTAGAGCATTCTTCTGGTCTAGCACCCTCCTTATGTATATAGAGAAAATGACTTGTCCAGTCTCATGAAAGTATTAAGTGAAATAGCTGAGATTTGAACCCAGTTTTGTTGACTGAATTCAGGACTCTCTATTATATTCTACTGTCTCTTTATGCAGGTGTGTGTTGGAACAATGACTTCCAAGATCTTGATTCTTCTAGAGACGAATAAGATAAATGTAATCTTAAGTAATTAGACATAATAGTTTAGTTCAGAGTTGTCATGGGACCTTTCATAGCCTGGGAAAGGAAGGAAAACCAAGGAAATGGGTTACAAAAAAAGCATCAATCATTCAAACCTTTTTGCAGAGATCAGATTGGATTTACTGGTCTTTAAAGAACCCATGCCTTCTCTCTAAAAACCAAGGAAATCAGTGAAAAGGAAAATCACTATCTAATTTTTTCTTGTGAAATCTGGTGGTTATGACTCGTCAGCTTTCCTGACTCAACTTCTGTCTGTACCTTGTGCATTTTTTGAAATCCTTCCCTCCTGCATAGCAGAGGGGTGTGTTGACTGCAAGCCAGTCAGTGCCATGAGAAAATCTCCCCTCTCCCTATATTTTTCTACTTGGCAAGTCCTTTGGAAAGATCTAGCTCATTTTGTCCATGACAGTGTACAGAGGAACATTAGCATGATGCATTTAAGGGTGATGTAAGCTGACTTTGTTATGAAAACAATGTAATTTTAACATTGGAATGACATCTGGTCTGTGTCAGAGGCTATATCAGGATGGATGATAATCAAAGGAGAGGACTAATCAGGCTTTGCCAAATATGGCCACTGATGAGTAATGTTTCTTCATTCTCCTTCACCCCCTGTTAAGAACAAAGTGAAGAACGAGGTCCGAATGTAAGTCTCAGCATCTTCAAAATCATCATTTACCAAGAAGACATGAACAACATATATCACAGCGCACAGAACTCCAAGCTCCAGGTCTGACTTCTTTCTGTAGTTGTGGTTTTCTAAATGAGGAGAGGAATTTTGAGGTCAGATTCATAGTTTCCTGG
Organism: Phascolarctos cinereus; assembly: GCF_003287225.1. Taxonomy (NCBI): domain Eukaryota; kingdom Metazoa; phylum Chordata; class Mammalia; order Diprotodontia; family Phascolarctidae; genus Phascolarctos; species Phascolarctos cinereus. Next base: position 84,507,558 of record NW_027555625.1, on the reverse strand, counting down.
CAAGTGATGTTGAAGCAGTTCTTCTGCTTGCTGCCAAGACTCTAGCTCAGACAGTCTTCGAAATACAGAGACAGAGAGAGAGAGAGAAGAGAGAGAGAGAGAAAGAGAGAGAGAGAAAGAGAGAGAGAGAGAGAGAGAGACCTGGCCCTGTTTTGCATAATACTAAAAGCCTGTCACTGTCATTGCTGCATAATTAATCATTTTTCTAGGGTAGTCTTTGCCCCAGGAATAGAAATCCCATTGGCTAGAAGAATTTTGGTTACTTTCAGGATGGGGTGTGTTGAGTGAATAAAATAAAATATTCATGACACTCAGGTAATTCTACTCCCTCTAGTCCTGTCCTTCCTGAAGGATAGCTACGTCATGCTCTTTGCTAGACATATGGTGCCACAAAAGGAACAAAACCGTCCCATTACTGCAGAGTCCTGCTTAGATTGGGCGAATTGTCCAGCAGGGTTACAGTCAGGATTCCCAGAGAGAACAGCTTCCTTTTCTACCTCTGTGATGGAGTACATTGCAATAGTGTCTGTTCTCTGTCTCCTTCACATTACCAGGGTTTCCATTATCTCTTGCTCTAAATAACTAGAGCAAATGAAAAAGAATTCTTTAAAAATTCTACAACTTCCTGCTTGATGGTGCGGAGTGAAATTCCCATTTGTGCCCAAAGTTTCCAAATTAAAGACTTTTTTTTTAAATTATACTTCAATTCATTAAGTATTTACAGAAGACCCACTATATGCTCAGCACAAGACACAGTCCCTGACTCTAAGGAGTATTAAGGAATTTGGTAAAATGTAGATCCATACTGATATCTGACAGTTTTAATTGTTTATTTGTTCATTCACTCATTCATTCATTCATTCATTTGTTTATTACTCTTATGAAAGAAAATAATTATTAATAATAAATAGCATCATTTACGTAGCATCCTCACAACAACTCTGGGAAGTAAGTACTATTATTATCACCTTCATTTTACAGATGAGTAAACTGAGGCAGACAGAGGTAAAGTGACTTGCCCAGGATCACACAAGTGTCTGAGGCTGGGTTTGAACTCAAGTCTTCTTGGCTCTAGGTCTGGTGCTGTCTCCAACAGCTGCCCAAACTCCCTTCCAGTTCTAAATTCTTAGAATCTACCTACTAACGCAATAGAACCTCTGTGGAATCCCAGAGTATAAATATCATATGTCCGGATCTTCACCTTTTTACCCCTTCCTCAACCTGGGAGAGAAGCTGTCAAATTCATGTTGAGCAAATTCCATCATAACTTTGTCTTCACTATAATGTCTCCTGGGTCAAGGACTTAGAGAACAATATGTCATGGTTACTCGAGTATAGCTAGTAACACAAAGCAGGGACCAACGTAGTGGTCTGACAGTCAAGAAATAGCTAATATATATTTTTGACTCTCATCCCCATATCTTTGCACTGGCTCTTCTCCATTCCTGGAATGCTGTGCACGTTTACCTCCCCTTCTTGGAGTCCCTGGTTTCTTTCAAGACTCAGATCAAGTGCTGCCTTCAATGGGAGGCCTTTGTTTGCCTTCCTCTGGCTGATGTTTCCTTCCCCTCCAAGTTTTCATTAGGTCTGCTTTGTGTGTGTCTTGTATGTGTGTGTCCTTCTACCTGCTCATGTGCTCTGCACCATCAGCAAGTAAGCTCCTGCAGGGCAGGGACAGTTTCACATCTGTCTTGTATCCCTAGAGCTTAGCATGGCACATGGTCAGTGCTTAATGAATGCTTGTTGGCTCATTAGTGGATTGATTGAAGAGAGGGGAATCTTACTTATTAGTTTGTTTCCCCAATTTTCTTTATTACTGTGGGACTATTTTTAATTAATGCTTTAATCTTGAATTTACACCCCAGGATGATTTCACTGAAGGCACAATATTAAAAACCAATTCAATAAATAAAGTTTCCCATCAAGAAATTGTAATGAATCATACCTGATATAATTCATAGAGATGTTAGGAGGGCTAATTACATAATGACTGTCAAGTGTTTCAAGTTTGTCAAAATGTCACTGTATCAAATCAAGATGCAAAAAATTTTTTTTAATTCTTTTTATTCACCCTAGTTACTTAGGCAAGACATGGATTTAACCGGGAGCCTCCTAAAGTGAAGGATGCAGAGAACAGAAACTGTTGCAATGTTCTTATTGTCATTCTCTCTAACCCAAGTAGAGAAAGGCTGCAGAAACTAGACAGGTAAGAATGCATAAGGCGGCATAAGCAGGAAGCATCTTAGATACCTAGACCAAGGCTCTCACTTGACATTTGAGGAGAAAGTGAGTGGAAAAGTGATTTGCCTAAGACCACAGAGATTGAGTATAGCAGATGGAGGCCCTGAGTTCAAATTCTCTCTCTCCAAATCCAGTTCATTTGCCACAATTAAACTTTTGGCAACAATATCTTCAATGAAAGAATACTTGGGTAATTGTAATAGTATAGACTTGATTCTAGAAGCTTTCTGCACATAGAAATGACTTTCTTAAAATACCATTTCCCATCATGAGGCTCTTCAAGACTGACAAGTCTGACATCAAACTGAGCTTCCCTAAATCTTGTGGCCTAATGCTTCTTCTTGCCTGATGTGGTTGCCTTCCATCGTGAATTCTCATCAGAGTTCAGCCGAGTCCTGAAAACAGTTGGAGCATACTCTCCTATTTGAAAATAGAACCTAATGGATAGGGAGGCAATTTTCATCCAGTCGCACTGTGTGGTTCAAAGGTTTTCTTCCTTAGAGGACCTACACAGCCTCTTGGAATCCTTGTGAGTTCAGGCTGGCTCTCAACATTGCTACTTGAGCAAGTCCAAGAACTAGGACAAACTGAACCTTCTCTTGGATGAAGTGCCTCAATTCCACACAAGAGCAAAGGGCATAGAGATCATAGGAATGAATTGTAGAGCTCAAAAAAACCTTAAATAGCATGAAGACTCTTAGCCCTATGTGTCTATTCTAAAGATATAACTTATTTCTGAGGTCATATTCTCAAACAAGAAGGTAGCAGGAGGATTCAGGAATGAGACAATTGGACAGAGTTTTAACCCCCCCCCCAAAGCAGAGAAAAATAACTTGATAATGAGTGAAACAATCTCCCCTTACACTGTGTAATTGAATGCATTTCCTCCGTTGCCTTATTCATAAAAGTATGTGTGTGGGTTAAGAAATAATTGATTGCTAAGAAATTGGCAAGCCTATCCTAAGGAACATTTTTCTTTATGATGTCTTTGGCATTTGTGGTTTGCCTGAATCCCTTTCCAGCCCTAGACCCTGCACTGTAAAATTACAGCCAGAGCTCAAAAAGCCAACTGTCACTTTGCAAAGGCTCCAGGCTCAGAGCAAAGAGAACAATCGCCCGCATGCATGGAAAGTAAAATTCCCAGTTCCAGTGGTGATAAAGTTAATCAAATGCACTCAGAAATATTCCATCTGGACTGTCCATAGGAACTGGGGCAAATGGCTTTAAACAGAATAGCTTTAAAATAAATAGGATTCAATTTGATGCTGGAACCCGCTGTTATAAATACTAAAGTCAATTTTATTTATGACTCTGTGTGGATACATAGATACCTACATATGTTCATATATATCTATAAACAGGTAGAGATTATGGACTTGTCTTCAGCCCAGCCAGTTGGCAAGCACTTATTAAGTATTTACCATGTGCCTGGCACTGTGCCAAATACTGCTGATACAAAGAAAAGCAAAACCATTGTTCCTGTCCTCAAAGGAGGGAGGCAACATGCAAATGACTGCCCATAAGTGTAAGGTATATGCAATGTAAATGGAAGGTAATCTCAGAGGGACTCACTAGTAGTCAGGGAAGGGAGAATGGGAGACGACCAGCCCATGGCCTTTTGTAGAAGATGAGAGTTGATCTGAGTTTTGAAGGAAATTACAAAGCAGAGATGAAGAGGGAGAGTATTCCAGGGGTGGGGGAGAGCCATTGAAAAGGCACAGAGTAAGGAGATAGATTGTCATGTGTGGGAGAAACTGCAAGAAGTCCAGTGTCCCTGGATAATCGATTATGCAGAGGGGAGTGAAGAGTGAGAAGAGTGAAAGACAGAAAGGGGCCAGATTAAATGCCAAACAGAGGATTTTATATTGGTTTTGGAGATATTAGGGAGTTTATTGATTAGGGGATGTGACATGATCAGACTCACACTTTAAGAAAATCATTTTGGCAACTGAGTAGAGGATGGATTGGAATGAGGAGATATGTAAGACAGCCGTGTCACCTATGGGAATTGTGTCCTTTTCCTTCCTGTTTTAAGAACTTGTTACTGTCTTTTGAGAGGAAATGATAATTTCTAGCTTATGCAAATTTAGATCAGAATGGCCTGGGTTCAAAGGCTCCCTCTGCCATTCACTACCTTTGTGACCTTTGGACTTTGCCTCCCCTGTCCTCACTTTCTTCCTTTGCAAAATTGTGAAATTTGGATTAGATTACATCTGAGATCTATAGTCCCGTGATCTCAGTGAAACTCATAGGTATGCATGCCTATATCCACTCACATGCAGAGTGAACACTTGCTGGGTTATCATCCTTACCCCGGAGATCCTGACATCTCTATATAATCTCAAGATTTATAGGCCCCTTGTAGCAGTCAACAAGAAAGGAAGGAAGGAAAAAAGAAGGAAAAGAAGGAAGGAAGGAAGGAAGGAAGGAAGGAAGGAAGGAAGGAAGGAAGGAAGGAAGGAAGGAAGGAAGGAAGGAGGGAAGGAGGAGGGAGGGAGAGAAGGAGGGAGGGGGAGAGAGAGAGAGAGAGAGAGAGAGAGAGAAGAGAGAGAGAGAGAAGGAAGGAAAGAAGGAAGGAAGGAAAGAAAGAAAGAGAGAGAGAGAAAGAAAGAAAGAAAGAAAAGAAGGAAGAAAAGAAAGAAAGAAAGAGAAAGAAAGAAAGAAAGAAAGAAAAGAAGGAAGAAAAGAAAGAAGAAAGAAAGAGAAAGGAAAGAAGAAAGGAAAAAAGGAAGGAGGAGGGAAAAAGAAAAGACAACGACTTCCCCTACAGCAAGTTCAGTCAACTTAATTCCATAGGAGAATAAATAAATTATTACCATAATCATTGCACACACATACATAGGCGCAGCAATGGGAAACCTACTAAGGAGAGCAGTAATCTCAAAAAGAGCTGCAGAGAACTTTTCATTTCAGTTTCCTAAATATTTAACCATGTATTTCTAATTGATTCAGGAATATAGCATAATAAAGGGTAAATTGCACAAGTAGTTTAAATGAATAGAGAAAGGCTTACTGTTGATCTGTGTAAGAAAAGGAATCTGAGGCATGGAATAGCTCAATTGCTCTCCAGTGCATCTCTCAACAATGGGAGGGCCATATATCCCTGCCCAGCTGCCTCTTTGGTACACGTGAAGTATTAGAACCCTCATATTACCACAGTTTGTCTTTTTAAATACCTCTCAAATTATCTTTTTACCCCCCTAGAAAATAAATGGGAACGTGAAGGTAATCCAATACTTTTACTGACCCAATCTGCCAAGGATCTAGTTCTCTCCGCCTTTCTTGAAGTGTGCCCAGATTTCTTCCATTCCAAAGTCCCCTGTCCCTCAGGTCACTATCTCTTCTAATTTCTCCTCTTTCTTCATCAGTCAATCAATAAACACTTAGTAAGTGTTTATTCTGTGATAAACACTGGGGATACTGAAAAGCAAATAGATGATCACTGCCCTTAAGGAGCTTATCTGATAATGCATACTGCAGGAAAATAAGCAGGCACGTACATGACATATACATCGATTAGTGTTCTGTTGTTTCAGTCGTGTCTAACTCTTCGTGACCCCATTTGGGGTTTTCTTGGCCAAGATGCTGGAGAGGTTTGCCATTTGCTTCTCCAGGTCATGTTACAGATGAGAAAACTGAGGCAAACAGGGTTAAGTGACTTGCCCAGGGTCATATAGCTAGTAAGTGTCTGAAGGCAGATTTGAATTCAAAAAGATGAGTCTTCCTGACTCTAGGCCTGAGACTCTATCCACTGTACCACCTAGCTGCCATTGAATGACTCACCACACTCTAGAGCATGTCTGTATGACCAGTACTCAATGTACCAGGCAAATAATTATTTTCTACAACCTGCTTTCCACAACTCCCCCTTGTAAGTGTCCATTTCGTTACACCATATTGGTTGTAATTCTTTTCACCAGCACTCTTGCCAAAGCAGTCTGAAGAAGATGATGTAAGATTATAGCAGTGTCCCATGTGACGAATTAACCTTGAACATTTACGTTTTGCCAATTTCATTCAAAAACCTGATACATACATCATTTTGTCCTAAAGCTTGCCAAACATTATCCTTGCATGGTATAAATCTTTCTAGAGGAGGCTCAGATAATTTTTATTTTCCATTCATGAAAAGTCAGGTCAGTTTTATAGACTGATGATATCTTCTTCCTCAGGGTCTATGTTTTACTTCCTCAGTCTTGACATGAGAAATTGTTCTTTGTTGGCTGGCTATGCCTTCCCCATCAGAGGAAGGAGCTTAGAGAGGGGATCTCATGAAATTTCAACTCATTTCTTACATACCATTTGTCAGGAAGAAAAAAATATATAGAAAGGAAATTCTAGCATTTTTGCTCCTTTTTGACAGCATTGACAGCGATGAAATTACCGTGAAAGCACCAGGCTCAGATGGGAATCTGTCCAGAGAAAGCAGGACACAGTGTTCTAAAAACCTGTAGGAGGAGCACCTCGATGAATAAATACACTTTAACTAAGGATCTAGTAAACTAATAATTCACATTTGTGTAGTGCTTTAAGATTTGGAGAGCTCTGTCCTTACCACAATCCTACTATGAAGTAGTATTCTGAAGCTCGGATCTGGGAGTCTAGCAGCTTATAATTCAGTTGTTTCAATGGAACATTAAGTATGATACGATGGAAAGAGCAATGAATTTGGAGTCAGAGGAGCTGGGTTCAAATCTTGACTCTGCTACTTACTACCTATGTGACCATATGTGAGTCAGTTAACCACTCTGAGTCTCAATTTCCTTATCTGTAAAATAACAGCAAGATTGACAAAATGACCTTTACAATTCCTTCTGCCATTAATTCTATGATCCTATGGCTTTCTGTTTTTTTCTCTTTTCACTAAAAAAATGGCATTTCTAGAATTAGAGTAAGTGCTACATGAGATCCTCCCATCAAGGGGAAAATGAAAGGATCATAAGGTTCTTGATTTTATTCATCTGTGTGCTTTGTTATTCAAAGATATGCAAGCTACTGGATGACAGAAATTACAGACCTCCATCCTTTAAGGTTCTCCTCCAGTTCCCATGACCACCCTTATTTATGTCAGTCCTTGGACAAAAGGTATGTATGTACAAAGCAGTTATAACTTTAGAATTTTCCGTTACAAAGAAAACTGGGTTTGCGAGCTGAATAGTTCAATGTAAAATAGTAACAGAATTCAGCCTCTCAAAGTGAGTTAAAATATGAAACTAATGTAGAAGGCCAGAGATGTTCCATGACAGAAGAGGACTAAGAAATGGAAAGGCAGGAAAAGCTTTTCTGAAAACTTCAGTGAAGAATTCACTCAACTATTTGGGTGATTTTCTGGTCCCAACAATGTCCAACAACACATTTGTGTGTAGCGCTTTTTTTTTTTCATTGAATTGGCTAATTGGCTTGGTTTCATGAACACAGCCTCATGATTCATACAAAAAACAACCCCACATTTCCCCACTATTTCCATTGCCTTCAATGTTTCACAGTTATGAAATGCTTCACACAAATACTTTCTATATCTCAATGCACTATATGAGGAATAATTTAGAAATAAATTTCTTTAAATAATTTAATTTAGAAATTCAGTTGAATCCAAAATTAAAGATCATGGGGCTTCCAAAATCTGTTATTACAGTGTTATTATAAATTTTGTAACAAATTTGTCCTTGAGCAAGTCAATTTGGGCTTTAGTTCCCCCATCTATAAAAAGAGGAGGCTAAATTAGATGACTGGTAAGGTCTCTTCCAGATCTAAGTCTATAATACTCAATATTTAATAAAGCACTGAATCCTATTTGTTTCCATTGATAGTCAGCATTCATTCATTTATTCAACAATACTTATCAACCACCTACTTGTGCAGTACATTTGTCTGGGTGTTAGATCATTTTATCTTCAAAACAACAATTTTATAGATGTTTTTCTTAACAGCTTTAGTATGATGATTAAATTATGATTAAATTAAATTAAATTATGATTAAGTAATAGCCCAGAGTTGACCCTGGGTTCTTGAATATGATGCCAGTGGGGTAAAAGTTTTGGCAGATCTTGGAAAGCTGGAAAGACTGTGAGTGCAGTCTTGAGGTTGAATTTTTTGTTTGTCATTTGAGGACTGGCTAAATTCTGAAAGGCTCATCACCAGTGGGCTGGATAGCAGGTGTTGATTTTTTTTTTGATCTCGGTCATTCATTCTCATTATTTATTTATTTATTTGTTATTCATTTATTCATTCATTCATTTATTTATTTATTGGCAATTGGGATTGAGTGACTTGCCCAGGGTCACACAGCTAGTAAGTGTCAAGTGTTTGGTCTGAGTCTGGATTTGAACTCAGGTCCTCCTGACTTCAGGGCCAGTGCTCTATCCACTGTGCCACCTAGCTGCCCCTTCTGGTCTCGGTCATTCATGAAGAATAACTGTTAAATCTTGGAGGAGTTTTAATCTGTTTGCAGTCTATATAATAATGCGTCACACCTGTTTGTCATTTTAGCATTTAATCACCATACATTGATATGATACAGTGCTTCTCAGCAAACTTTTGAAATAATGCAAGTCTGAAGTAATATTTACATTGGGATCCACAGCAATTGTTTTGTATAATTTACTGTTATCTGCATTTTGAGTACTAATTATAGCAGGTTCAATCCAAATGAATTAACATGAAAGCCTGTTCCCTAAAGTCATTGTGTGTGTTCAGTGTAGAGTATATACCAAACCAACTCTGCGATTAAGGCAAAAATTACTTGTCTTATTATTCTTTTTTTATATTGTGGTCAAGTGACTTGTTTTTGTTGCGGTGTCATTTGCTTCTTGAAATTCTGCTGAGCATTTTATAATATCTAAGATTTCAATGGCAAAGGGAAATAAGAAAAATGAGAAAATCATATGCAGAGAGGAAAAGTGGACGGGCGGGAGAGAAGGATAGAAAGAAGAAGAGACAGCAGAAAAAAAAGGGAGGAACTACAGACCAATCAAAAAAAAAGAATGTTGCAAAGTTACGAAAAAACAAGCTTGGCTCCAAAGAAGAGATATGAGAAGACACCTCCCCCATTCCTTTGCAGAGGAAATGTGGAACATTGTGTATATAGTCAGATTTTTTTTTTTAATGTACTGACTAGTTTTGCTGAAATTTTTTGTCCCACACATTTCTTGTTTTTATTTTTTTGACTTTTTAAAAATAAAGAATGGATCATTTGCTCCCAAAAAGAAAAGTTAAAAAGAGGGAAGGTAAAAAAAAAAGAAAAGAAAATGAGGCAGAGAAAGAAAGAAAAAGAAGGAAGGGAAGAAAGAAACAGGGAAAAAAGGGAGGAAGAAAAGAAAGGGAAGGAAGGAAAGAAAGAGGGAGGGAAAGAGAGAAGAAATAAAGGAAGGTAGGAAGGAAAGAAAAAAGAAAAGAAAGAAAAGCGGTGATGGGGTGGGGCCAAAAGGTTTTTGGTTTTGTTTTGTTTTTTTCAGTTCTAAAAAAATTAATCCTGTTCTTGTTTTTGTTTTGTTTTTAGTGTTGTGTCTGGTATCTGTAAGGAATTTAATTGCCTCCTTGCTAATTTTATCTTGTGATTGCTTATTAAGCACCTTAGGTCATTTGCAGTAAGGACGCCATGAGATGCAGAGTTATAGTTTTAAACCAGGCAGGATATGTGAAACAGAATTAATCTTGCATATAGAATGACTCAACTGAATGGCTCAACAAGTCCCTGGTCTGTGCAAAGACTGGATTATAAAGAGCCAGGGACACTTTATAAGATCATAGGATTTAGAGCTAAAAGAGATTAAAGACAATCAAAACAACTCCTTTGATTTACAGATGAGGAGACTGAGGCCCCCAGAGATGAAAGTGATTTTACCAAGGTCACACAGGTAGTAGAGAGTAGCACAGTCAGAGCTATGAACCCATGTCCTCTGACTCTCAATCTAGCCCTCTTTCCATTAATATGATGCCTCATTTGGAGACTTTTAATATTATGTTGGTGATTAATTTCTGTTGTGTGGCGTATATAAGTACAGCACTAATCATCAGGCCCCTATCTCCTGGTCTTTTGTCTGTTAGTGGTATTAGAGGCAACTAAATAGTGAAGTGAATAGAGTTTGGAGCCTGGAGTCAGGTCACACAGTTACTAGCAGTGTGATGGTAGCCATATTGAAGAGGTCTAGGGGTTTTGGGGTGCTGGGACCCCAAGATCGCGGTACCGGGCCCTGCTGAATGAATTCAACTCAAATCTTCTTCAGCCAGAGGAAAAGTTTATTAGTGATAAATCACAGAGGCCAGGTGACGCCCATAAGGACAGGCGGGAATGAGAAAGGCTCAGCCTTTGGGGCACGAGAGATTCTCAGCTGGGTGACGCCTGTAAAGACGAGCGGGCATGAGAGGTTCTCAGCCTTGTGGGCTTGAGATTCTCAGCATCTGAATGAGGGCCAAGGTGGATCTTATATACTAAAGTGACTTTGGGTGGCCAGAGAAGGGGGTTGGGGAAAGGGTCTAGGTAAGAATTCTAATTGGGGAGGTCAGAGAGATTGAATAGACAATGGGAATAGATAATGGAGGGAACAGGAAGGCAGAAGTTTGAAAGGCATCTGCACAAAATCAAGGTGGGGCTAGGACTTTCAAAAGGAAATAAAGGAAGGCCTTTCTGGGGCCTATAGACAAAAGGGAGCCTAAGGCTTTCAAAGGAGATGAGGGTCTGGGGCCTGTGAGTCAGATTCCCTTTGAGGCAAAGGGTGAAGATCTTGGCTTGGGCCCCGCCCTCATCAATATCACTTAACTGCTATCTTACTCAGTTTCCTCAACTGTAAAATGGGGATAATATAAAAGCACTTACATCCCAGGGTGGCTGTGAGGAGCAAATAAGATATTTGTGAAACAACTTAGCAAAATGCCGGGCATATGGTAGATGATTAATAAATATTTTTCACACTCTCCCCACCCCCAAACAAGATACTAAAATATTTCTGTGGATACCTACACATATACTTAAATTGAGAATTCTCTAGACCAGGTGAATAGGAAGCAAAGTATAGTGGGACAGAAAATAGACTTTCAGTTCATTGCAATTCAGTAAATTGGCTAAGGGCCAAATGTGTGTAGAGTATTTTTCTAGGGCTAGAGAGAGGCAAAGTTTAAGTAAAACATTGATCCTGCCCTCAGTGAAAATATATTGCCTAAAAGGGACAGCATATTAAGCCAGACTTGGCCATTAGCATCTTTGTATCATTAAATGAACAAGATTACCCAGAAGTCAAGGGTGTTTCTAAGGAACCAATGGAATAATCAACCACCATAATAAACCAAAATTTATGTAGAATTTTAAGGTTTGCAACAATAATAATAATAAATGATGAAAAATTACATAGAATTTTAAAGTTTACAACAATAATAATAAACAATGAAAATGTATATAGAACTTTAAGGCTTACAAAGTACTTTACAAATATTTCCTCATTTTACAGGCGAGGAAAGTGACCATGAGAGAAGTTAAGTGATTTGCCCAGGTACTAAGTGTCTGAGGCTAGATTTGAACCCGAATCTTCCTGATTCCAGGTCTAGCATGCTGACTAGTGTACCACTAAACTGCCTGTCAGAATGAGGAATAAGTTGTAGTAAGTTACAAAGGATAAACACTAATTCTCACTTGCCAATTAATTTGGATTTCATCTGAGGGAGAAAAGAATGAAGGAAAGTGTCCAACCAAGAAATAAATGGTAGGCCTGAGCTTTAAAGAGGACAGATGATAGGATATTGAGCAGCAAAGCTATTGACCAAGAAGCAGTGAAGTGAGTACATATCTGTTTCTGCTACTTGCTACCCCCATAACTGTTTTCTCATTGGTGAAATCCGGGGTTTTTACAAGGGTATCTTCAAAGGTCCCTTCCATTTCTAGACCTGTTATCCTGTGTCCCATAGACCTAGGATGCCATTGAAGGTATGATCAAAGAAAGGACATGAGAATAAGTAAGGCAACAAAGTCTCATGGATATGGTGGTGATTCAGCATGAATTACTCTTAAGAATTTATTGTGCCTTGGAGCCCTTGTGAGAATTCTTATACTCTTGACTTCCAGTTAAGGTGATACAGGGATGGGAGACAAGACTGGCAGATTTTCTTTGGAAAAAACTTCTGGGGAAACCTGTGAATGAGTTTGTGAATGATTTAATAAAAGAATAATCTTTGCAGAAAAGATTGTACAAAATATGCAGAAAATAGAAATTATAGGTTGTGATCAGAATCCCAGTTCATTTCTCTGATTTGCCCCTGGCTACCAAGAGTTGAGCTCAGTTTAAATGCTGCATTCCTTCCTTTTGATGAGAAAAAGAAATCTTTAATGAGAGGGTGAGGGGCCAAATTTGGCCCCCTCCCCCAATATTAAACAGAATAAAACAAAACCCCACTCTGTTCTTTTGGCCAACCACGGCCAAAAGAGAATGAGCCTTGAGAAGCTGAATCATTCAATAATTTTGCTATTGGCCCTATGGCTCCAAAAAATGTCACTTACAGACAAAATGTTTGCTATTGAAACAGGTTTGTTTTATTCAGCAACTGCACTAGCCTTTTGATCTACATGATAAATATCAAAGTCGATCCTTCACAAATAGACACAGAGAAAACTTGCATGGATTCCAAAACTTGCTAGAACATGATGTTTCCCTGATACCCAACTTGGCAGGCATGTTATCCAGAATGGATGACTCCAGTGTCTTTGGGTCCTCTGGGGATTTATTTTAGTTTTCTTCTAGGGGACAGGATTCCATGAAAGTAATCTCTATCTTTCGATAATTCTGTTAGGTTTATTATAACTGCTTAATTGTTTTTGTTTATACACAAATACGTGCACAGTTATTGTAGTCTCAGTCTTCCATTCTTCTTGGTTCCATGATGCAAAGAAGCATTTCAAATGAAATGGTGTGCTCAGAAGTAAAATCCTTCAGGCCCTTCAGTTGGCTACTAGATGGTTGCAGTGGTTAGAGCATTGGACTTGGAATCAGGAAGACCTTGAGTTCAATTCAATTCAGTAAACATTTATTAAGTGCCTACTATGTGCTAGGCACTATTCCAAGTACCCAAGATAACAATAAGTAAAAGATAGTTTCTGTCCTCAAGGAGTTTACAATCTGATGGGGAAAGATAATATGCAGTTGTATACACAATACACAAAAGGAGCAGAAAAATGTGTATGTTGTGATTGGGGGGTAAACAGGGGTACCCAGAGTGGGAACATGATGTTTATGGAGTTGAAACCAAACAGAGCCATTGATGGAAAATAGAGATTACCAAGAAAGTTCAGAGCCCTATATTTGGAAGGAAGTTATTGCTCCACTCCTCCACCCTCTGATCAAAGTGAGAGGTGACTCGGGGAGCTGAAAAAAAAGCTGAGTCAAACCCTAGGAGAGGATGACATTCCTGGAGTCAAAGCAAAGCAGAGCCATTGATAGAAAATCCAAGACACATACTAGCTGTGTGACCCTGGGCAAGTCGTTTAAACTCTCTGTACCTCAGTTTCCTCATTTGTAAAATGGAGATGATAATAGGCTTACCTGCAGGGTTGTTGTGAGGAGAAATGAGATGATATTTATGAAGTGCCTTGCAAACATTACAGCAGTGTATAAGTGATAGTTATTGTTATTTATTGATAAAACATCTTGAATAAGAGTAAAGGCAGATAGCCTTATGACCATAGCATCATAAGATGATAGACCTAGAGCTGGAAGAAGCTCTGGACATCGTTTAGTCCTCCCCACTTCATTTTGCAGACCAGGAAGCTGAGCAGCAGAACAGTTAAGTGAATTACCCAGGGTCACCCAGCAATTGTCAGAGTCTGTCTGATTTATTCCAAATTCTTCATAATGGGGTCATATTTGGAGGAACCTCCAGAGCATATGTGTAAGTCATGTGTATGGATATATGAGTGTACTTGTGTGATGTGTGTTTGTACTTTAAACAGCTATAATGCTATAGCTGTTCATCAAATAGTAAGAAAAGACAATTAGCAAATTGATGAACTGTTTCCATTTACACTTCCATTATTAAAGTTTGTTAATTGCATCAAGGCCTCTGGTTTAATTCAGACTTTAGTATCCATTTCCCTTACAAACACCACTTACTCTTTAACTCCCAAAATATTGTCTTCTGTCCTTCCCCTCTTCCCTTCATTATTTTGAAGCTGGATGCTTTAAGGTCACCAACAACCTGTTAAATCTTTCTCGTTTACCTCTCTCCTACATTGTCAATACCCTTTCTTTCTTGAAATTCTCTACTTTTTTGCTTCTGTGATCCTATACTATCCTGATCTTCACTACTAAATACTAACTAGACTGCCTTTCTTTCTCTTTCACTCTCTTCTTCCTCCTCTCACTCTCTAAATTTGGGTATCTCCCAAAGGTCTGCCTTTAATCCTCCACTTTTCTTTCTCTGCATCTTTTCCATCATGGAACTTTTCCAAGTGTCATGACCTCAACTATTTATCACTTTATGCAAGAGACTCAAAATTGCATCTCTAGTCCTGACCTTTCTTCTAAACACTAGTCCTATATCCCTATTGGCTGGGCATTTCTACTTGAAAATCCTGCTATTATATCAAACTCAATTCATCCCAAACCAAAGTCACTCCCTTCAGTCCCAGATTGAGTCCCCCTCTCTACTTCCCTATTTCTACCCATGCAGTGTTCACCATCATTCTAAGTTCAAAGTCATTCAGACTCAGAAATTTAGTCATCTTTGACTCATCCCTTTTCCTACTCTCTCTTATTCAGTCATTCTCTGAGTCTCATTGATTCTTTCTTCTTAAGGTCTGTCACATTCCTCCTTTGCTTCACCACTGTTGCTACTCTTTTTCAGGCTCTTATTACTTCAAACTAACAAAAAGTCACCTAACTGGTATCCCTACTCCAATTCATCTTGAATGTGTCAGTTTGATCTTTCTAAAACAACACTTGGATCATCTGAGAAGTGTGCAATAGCTTTTTTAAATTAATTTTAAAATCAAGTCCGATGTCCTTAACCTGCCATTCAAGACCCTCCCCAAACTGATCCCAACCTATCTTTTCTAACTAATCACCATGATTTTCCTACATAGACCTTCTTCTCAAGCTACTCTGATCTATTTAGTATCCCATGATACTTATATCCTTGACTTCATTAAGGGTGGGGCATGGATGACAAATCTTCAGAAAACTTGGGAAACCTGTCCAACAGGTTTGTGGATGATTTAAGAAAAAAATAATTGTTGCATAAAAGATTATTATTATTGTATGGTTTGAGTGGTTATAATTAACAGAAAATCTTAGCTAATCAATCATGAATGAGGATAAGAAGTACAAAAATGAGTAACTTATTATTTGAATATTTTTCCTCTTCTCTGAATCATAGGGTCATTGATTTATATTTAGAAAGGACCATAGATGTCATCAAGTCTAACCCCTTCATTTGCAGATGAGGAAACTGAGTCCCTGAGAGGTTGCATGATTTGCCCAGGATCAATCAGGTAGTAAATGACAGAGCCAACTCCATATTCAATACTTCTCCTGCTACAGGGGAACTCCCAGATGAGGAAATTCACTCTACTAATTCAGGTTAACCCGGTTTCTAAAAGTCATAATTTTAGAGAGTTAGCTTGAGGATTGAGAGGTTACAATACTTTCACAGAGTCACAGAGCCAGGGTGTATCAGTGGCAGAACTTGAACCCAGGTCCTCCTACTCTAAGGTTAGTTTCCTATCCAATTGGCCATCCCACCCCTACCGCTATACTGTGCTTTAATATTGCCATGTTATACCTCTGCCTATATTTATACATAGAGAGAGTTGCCTCAGTGTGGACTGGTGTGTATAGAGATCGTTCTATGATGTAGATCATGGGATTAGAAAGTAGGAGAGAAAAAAATTGATAAGTCAGCTCTATTTGTATATTAAATATTTTGAGATGATCCCCTCTGATAGAAATCTCAGTGCCTTCAGCATAGTGTAGCAGTGATCATCTCACATTCCACGAGCAAAGTCCTTCCTTTATTATGGAATGAGCCTCTTTTCTTTTGTATAAAGCAAAGTCAGACAAAGGGCTGAAGTAAAACATAATCTCTCAGAGGAGTTACAAATATCCCTGCAGTGTGTTTAAAAAGTTCATAAACAGGGAGTGGGAGGTATGGTAAGGTGAGGGAAAAAATCAGAAAGTTCATTTGGAATCCAGCAGCATCATGGCCATTGTAAATCTTAAGGCTTTTTGAAAAGCACTGACAAATTGGGAAGAGAGAATAATTTTCTGAAACTGTACTCAAGACATTTAGTGAGCATAGCTCAGGAGAAGATATGTTCCTGCAAAGATAAAATTGCCATTTCTGCTAATTTGGGAATAGTTTTAACATATTTTTCTCCCTGAATGATCTTACTAGACAATTTCTATTGTCTTTGGGAGCACAAAGAGGATTTTCAGATGGTGGATAAGTAAGCATTACTGAAGGCAAAAATGTAGTAGAGTGTTAAGACTCTAAAACCATTTTTCCTAGATTGTTCCATATTTCCCCTCCCTTTGAGTTCTTGTTTCCTGAACTAGTTCTATACAATACCAACACAGATAATTAAAAAATGGAAAAATACAATTAAAAATCATTTGATGTTCTTTTCAGTATGACAAATTCTACTATTTTGACTTGGTTCTTTGGGTAGGAATAGAGGCATTCCTAAACAGTACGTCCAGTGCCCCTATCACTCAGTGGCTCCAAGACATTTGAATTGTAATGGATAATGAAGAAGGGTGGGTAAGAGAATTACCCACTCTTAAAGATTTTTGAGATCATATAAATTAGGTCTACTTTTTCTATGTTCTCCCCTTCATTTTTCCAAGATGCCTTTTACTAGACCAGAATTTCCATTTGGGTAACAGTAACATGAGATTATGCTTCCATATTGATTTTCTCCTCTGAGACCAGAACACTCCAAAGCCATCTGCTTGCTGAGAAGTAGGGTGGAGACAAGATATCACATGTGTCCCCTTTTCACAGAGAAGGAAAGTTAAGCAGGGAGAGATTCATTGACAGCCTGTTTCATAAAGCAGCAGCTTCAAGAAAGAAACGTTTAGGTTGCCCATTTCCCAATTTTTACTGCCTGTTCCTCTTATCTGAAGAAACTGTTCTTGTATCAAGATAACAGCTTGGTGATGGGGCCCCCAGAATTAGTACAGTATTTGTGAGACTGTCATTTCCCAACTCGCCACTCCTTTATGTTCTCATGCCAGTTGTATTCACTCTAGTGTTTGAAATAGACAGAAGTAACTACCCAAACGGCAGCCGCTCTTCAGGTTCCTTCCCACTCAGCAGTTGTTGTATTTCTAAGCAAAGACCAACTTGTGTCTTTTGGTTTTGACGTTGTTCAGTCCTGTCCAACTCTTCGTGACCCCATTTGAGGTTTTCTTGGCAAAGATGCTGGAGTGGTTTGTCATTTCCTTCTCCAACTCATTTTACGGATGAGGAAACCGAGGCAAACAGGGTGAAGTGACTCACCCAGGATCACACAGTTAGTGTGTGTCCGAGGCCAGATTTGAGCTCAGGTCTTCCTGTTTCCGGGCCCAGTGCTCTATCCACTGTGCCCCCTAACTTATATTCATGGTTCTAGAGCTGGAGAGGATCTGAGAATTCATCTTGTTCAAACCCCTAATGGTGTAAATGCGGAAACTGAGACCTGGATGACCTCAAAGATCCCTTGCAGTCCTAAATCTAGGACAATCTTCAAAGTTGCCCAGATGAAAAAGACCAGAGCTCAAATCTGACCCTAGGGCCTACAATTCCAGATCTGATGCTTTCTCTATTACACCATAATGTTCTTTAAGAGTGCTTTGATGGGGCAGGTAGGTGGCACAGTGGATAGAGTACCGGCCCTGAAGTCAGGAGGACCTGAGTTCAAATCCGGCCTTACACACATAACGCTTATGAGCTGTGTGACCCTGGGCAAGTCGCTTAACCCCTTTGCCCAACCAAATTTAAAAAAAAAGAAAAGAAAAGGAAAAAAAAGAGTGCTTTGAGACACCAGGCAAAGAAGGTAAATGATACAGTGTGGTGAGCTTTATCACTAGAACAATTAAGCAACAATGGGTGTACATACTTGATGTTTGATGGGGCATAAGTTTTTATGATTTGAAAGATGCTGCCTCATTAAAGAAGGCAGGTGGGTAGTGCAGTGTATGGTGTGCTAGACTTAGAATCAGGAAGATTTGAGTTCAAATCCAGCCTTAAATATTTATCAGTTGTGCGACCCTAGGCAAGTCACTTAACCTCTTTTTGCCTCAGTTTCCTCATCTGCAAAATAGAGATAATAGCACCTTCTCCCAGAGTTGTTATGAAAATAAAATGAGACATCTGTAAAGTGTTTTGTGAACCTTAAAGCATCATAAAAATGCTTATTATTATTATTGTCAATAATAATAATAATAATAATAATAATAATAATAATAATGTAGGTTACCACTATCTGAAGTTTAATGTCACCCAGTAGAGGAACAGTGATTTGTCCAGAGTAATTATTGACAGATACATATTATATATGAAAAAAATAAAAGTAGAGATATAGCAAATATAGTGGAAAGGATATTGGACTAGGGAGTGGGGGGGTGGGACAAGGCTCTATAGCCACTTTAGGGTGGGGCTTTGGCTCAATCATAAAGTGTCATTATACTCCATTCAGATGCAGCATGGCACACTGAAAAGAATTCTGTATTTAGAATCAAAAGACCTAGATTCAAATCTGGCCTCTGCCACTTAGTACAGAGGTGATCTTGAACCAATCACTTAACTCTGCTAAACCTTAGTTTGCTCAATTGTAAAATGAGGAAATTGGGCTTGATGAGCCCAAAGGTTCCTTCCAGATTTAAATCTATTATCCTCACCTATAAGATTAAGATGCCTTGCCTCATAGAAGGATTGTAAGGAAGAATCCTAGTAAATTTATGGCCTAAACCTATTTGAACAGATAAATAGAAGAAATTGTCTGGGATCTCTTTTGAAAGCTGCCAAGAAAACATGGGCTGGTTTTTTTCTTCTGAGGTTACAAGCCCCTTGCCTTGTCATTATTAGCAACTCCCCTGCCTTTTTTAATGTGCAAAGATAACTCCAGAATCACTACTTAATGACTTACTTGGCTTCAAGGAAAGGGACCACAAGTTTAAACAAAGTACTGTAGTGGGAATCTATTCATTGTCAGTGGATAAAAATAAATTCAAGAAAGGCATTCAGGTGGATGATTCTCTGGCGTGCCCAGGGAAGGCCAGTCCCTGGTGTGCTCTTCTCTCTTCTCCCTTTTAAAAAATAAATCATAATAAGGCAAAGGAGAATTCTGCTTCTGACATTTACATTACACTTTTGAACTTTAGAGGAAAAGAAGCAACCTAGGATTGTTACTTGGCGAAGGGGAGGGACAGTCTCATGATCAGAGATCAAATCAACCACCTGAACCACTTATTATTTTAAAACCCAACAGATGGAGGAGATCACTAACGTTTACTTGAGTGAAATGAGAACAGGAATCTGAATTGAGGGGCAGTAGAGCAGACACACAGAGAAACCACACTTAGCCGTGATGCAAATCGCTTTAGAAGCGTGAGGTCAATCTGACAGGAAGGGATGCTCCTCTGTGACAGTAGCTTGTCTTTTCTTGCTAAACCTGACTGATATAGGCCAGAAGATAGAATTCTCTGACACTTTTCCCCTTAGGAGACCAGAGTTTCTGACAGCCTTGCCTCACTTCAACCCTAGGGAAACAGCCTTCTGTGAAAGGAACAGTTGGTCCAGACCTTTTTTTTCTTTCTCTTTATCTTCCTTTCTTTCTTTCTTTCTTTCTTTCTTTCTTTCTTTCTTTCTTCTTTCTCTCTTTCTTTCTTTCTTTCTTTCTTTCTTTCTTTCTTTCTTTCTTTCTTTCTTTCTTTCTTTCTTTCTTTCTTCCTTCCTTCCTTCCTTCCTTCCTTCCTTCCTTCCCTCCGTCTTCCAAATACTAGATATGGCAGTGGATCGAGTTTGCAACCCTTCCTATGTCAACCAGAGACCTCTGGGAGGGAGAAATTTTGGCTGTCTCTTCCCCCTCCTTGTGGTCCCTGCTCACTCCTTTCCTATTTTGGTCTGAGCATGCAGTATTTTATAGTTAGAAGGTCTGAATGACCTTCTTTCTTTATTTAATACATCATTGCCCTTTACTCTCTTTCTCTAAGGCAACTGAAGCCCCTGGGGGAATTCATTTCATTTCCAGATGCAGCCAGTGTTGGATAAACAGAACCAGAGTTCATATCAGCTTCTATGAAAAAGAAACGACTCTGCAGGAGTGTAAACTCCGCCCCCTACAAGCTAAATGTGTTTTCTCACCAAGGCTATTGAAGTTGACTTCAGAAATCAGCCTTCACCTGGAGAGCAGGGAAGGGGGAAATCTCACTAAGACAGATCAGAAAACTGCTGGAGAACTTAACAAAAGGTTTTCTTCCTGACTTTCTACTTAACTGGCTAATTAAAGGTAGATGCTGATTTTGCCTGAGACCTCCTTGCCACAATTCTGTCTGTACATTTCAGAATGCATTTTTAAAAC
The DNA here is from genome assembly GCF_003287225.1 of Phascolarctos cinereus. Taxonomy (NCBI): domain Eukaryota; kingdom Metazoa; phylum Chordata; class Mammalia; order Diprotodontia; family Phascolarctidae; genus Phascolarctos; species Phascolarctos cinereus. The sequence continues at coordinate 84,486,776 of NW_027555625.1, read as the reverse complement.
CCTGGGTAGAAATATGTTTTTGCCTCAATTATTATTAGGCAAAGTATGAATTAGATGTTCAGTCCAGCAAAAGAGAGCCCATCAACACTTAGGCAGAATGCATATAGAAGAATCAGGAGAGAAAATATCTACTCTTGGCAATGCAAAGCAGGAGAAGGGAAGGGTAACTAGTAGGGGGACAGGATGACACAGGTAAATGAAACCAGTGCAAAATATTCGAACCAGAGAGAATTTCCTTAATTTTTTTCTTTCTGAGTCTGGTATATACAACACCTTTCACACTATGCCAAAAACCAGCCCATCTGAATTTTTAAGACTTATTGACAAGATAATTTTTAACCAGCTTCATTTGTTGATTGTTTTTAATTCTGTGAAAGCAGCTTTTGGAAATTAAAATCACTGTCTTCGAGGCACTGAATTTAACTTTTCTCTGCATTTGAGCTAACCCTATCTGCCACTTCTCTGACAAGCTGTAACACATAGATTACTTGAGAGCCTCAAAAATCATGGCCTCATCAGCTCCAATACTCCTGTCTAGATTTTCATACTTACTTGCCTTGATGGAATATTTTAAAAGTTAATTTTAATAACCATAACTGGCATTGAAATGCCTTGAGATTTGAAAATCACTTTGTAAGCATTATCTAGAAAATTTGATCCTCACAACAGACCTATAAAATAAATACTACAGGTATTAATTTCCCTATTTTATAGATGAGGAAATTGAGGCTCAGAGAGGTTAGGTGATTCAGTTATTCATTCAAGAGGCATTTTTTATTGTTGTTGTTGTTATTTTAGGCAGTGGGGTTAAGTGACTTGCCCAAGGTCACACAGCTAGTAAGTGTTATGTGTCTGAGGCCAGATTTGAACTCAGGTCCTCCTGAATCCAGGGCCGGTGCTCTATCCACTGCGCCAGCTAGCTGCCCCTTCAATAGGCATTTATTAAGCACATGATATGTGTCAGACACTTTGCTAAGCACTGTCACTGCCCTGGAAAAGCTCACATTCTGATGGGGGAGACAGCAAGCAAACAACTATGTACAAATAAACTAGTAAGTGTCAAGGTCATTCAAATTCAAGTCTTGCCTGACTTCTGAACTGGTGCTTTCCCCACTACTTTATACTGCAATGGCTTTTTTTTTTTTTTGCTTTTTGGTGAGGCAATTGGGGTTAAGTGACTTGCCCAAGGTCACACAGCTAGTAGGCGCCAAGTGTTTGAGGCTAGATTTAAACTCAGGTCCTTCTGACTCCAAGGCCAATGCTATATCCACTGCGCTACCTAGCTGCTCCCATCAGATTTTTTAAATACCTGTATTTTCACCCTTATTAAAAAAAAGTTTAAGTTTCAGTGCCTTGATTCCCAAGAAATAGGCATAGCCTCTAAGCTATAAACCAGTCAGTCAAAAATACTATGTATTAGATAAACACCTTCAATCAATCAAAATACATTCATTATGCACCTACTATGGGCCAGGAATTGTACTGGTGCTGATGATACAAGATAAAAATAGAACAGTCCTTGCCCTCAAGGTGCTTACAGTCTAATAGGGCAGATGGAATATACACATAAAAGTATATAAAAAATGACTTATACAAGTTGCCTTTAAAAGTGGGGAAGAGAGGGGAATTAGCTGCTATGGCGACTAGGAAAGACTGCTTTGCAGAAATAACACTTGAACTGAGTCTTGAAGGAAACCAGCGTTTTAGAGGGCTGGATGTGATGAGGGGGTTCATTGCAGGCATAGGGGACAGCTGGCCAGTACAAAGGCATGGATAGAGGAGATAGGAAATAAAGTGTTCAGTTGGTTGGTTGCGTCACAAACAAGTCCTGGATCATAAAATACACTGTGGGGAGTAGTAAGTCTGGAAAGGTAGGATGGAGCCAGGTTGTAAAGAACATTAAATGCCAAATGTAGTCATTTATCTTTGCTATCGAAGAGGATGGGGAGCCACTGTAGTTTGTCAAGTGGTGAGATGATGTGGTCAGACTGGTACTTCAGGAAAATCGCTTTGGCACATTGTGGAAAATGGATTTTGGAAAGAGAAGGGACAAGAAGCATAGAGATCCATTTAAATATGAAATTAAGGGGCAGCTAGGTGGTGCAGTGGACAGAGCACTGGCCCTGAATTCAGGAGTACCTGAGTTCAAATCCGGCCTCAGACACATAACACTTACTAGCTGTTTGGCCCTGGGCAAGTCACTTAACCCCATTGCCTAGCCAAAAAAAAAAAAAAGGAAAGGTAAATATGAAATTAAAATACAGCTCAGGCAAGAAATGATGAGAACTCAAACTGGATGATAGTACATGACTAAAGGGGACCTAGGTGAGTGATGTTGAGTTAGAGACAACAGGTTTTGGCAACTGATTAGATATGTACTGATTAAGAATAAGGAGTGGTGAATCATGCTGAGGTTGTGAATACAGGTATTGGAAGGATGGTAGTGCCCTTGGGAAATTCCAAACAAAGGTGGGCTTGGAAGTAAGAATAATGAGCTCTAATTTTTATGTTTTGAGTTTGAGGTGTTCAGAGGATGTGTGGTTCAAAATTTTGTTATGCAAGTGGAATACTTCTGTAATTTCTGTATTAGAATTCCAGGTAGTATGTAAGGCCCTTTCCAAGCTAGTCCCAGCCAAATTTTCCAGATTGTTACAGATAACTCCCCTTCCCATATGCTCTGGTTACCCAAACTGCACTTCTGGCTCAGTTCATCACACACAGAATTCCATATCCCATCTCCATTTAGTTTCTCTGCCTGTTTCCCATGCCTGGAATGCACTACTTCCTCATCTTTTCCCCTTAGAATCCTTTGTTATACCAGTGCCTCCTCACGCCCCAATCCACATTTAATTTATTTTGTAAATGTTGGGTGTTATACAGGTATGTATGTATGTATGTATGTATGTATGTATGTATGTATGTATGTAAATGTAAAATCCCATGATAAAATGTAAGCTTCCTGAGAGTAGGGACTTTTTCACTTTTGTCTATGTATCCCCAGTGCTTAACCCAGTGCTTAGAACATAGGAAGTGCTTGTAAATGATTAGTGTTTGATTGTAGGGTTGATTTTTTTTAAAAATCAGGTTATTTGGGACTGTGAAGCAATCTCTAGGTCACTGGCAACTGTGCCAAACTTTTCAGAATCATGCTTATAACATATATAATATTTCCATTCAATGCATATTATTCACCAAACCAATTCAGCACATATTTACTAAGCTCCTACCATGTGCAAGACCCATACTAGGAATGTAAACATAAAAATTAAACAGTCCTTACTCTCAAAGAGCATACATTCTGTCTTTCTTGACTGCTTGTTGTTATCTGTGTCTAGTTTTTAACTTGTTTCTCATCCCCACCAAGGAGATTCAAAAGTCGAATTTCCAGCAAAGGTCCTCCTATGCCCCCATTGTTTGAATCATTTTGACTGCATTGATGAATCAGTTCAATCAAATACTTAGTCAATTAGTCTGGAAGAAAATAACCCGGTCCATTAATCTGGGAGAGAAAAAAAAAAGGACTTTGTGCCTTTGCATCGAAGTTAAAGAAACAGAATTCTAGGAAATGGGTCCATTTTGAGGTAGAAGAGAAAATCTTCAAGGCAGTGGAAGTCACAAAGTTAGTCTTAACATTTGTTAGCCAGTTTCTGAAATCATTAATAGGACACTATACAAAGTTAATATCTTCCTATGTGAAGCCTTGAACAAAACCCTTCCTAAAATGGAAAATTGGCACTGCATGGTATCCCACAATGTGTCCCTTTTAAGTACATCTTACCTACTCTTTACAAGGGCAGGGCTTACTTCTCTGGCTACAAAGGAACTGGTTAGAACTGGTACTTAAGATTAATTAAGATGTCTTTGTTAATTAAACTTCCTAATAATCGCTTTGTTGTGCATAAGGTAGGAAATTAGAATATCATTTAATGGCTCCTACGGGGCATTATTGATCTTGTTACTAATGATTTTGAAAAAACATCATTATGCAAATTCCATCCACTCTAAGAAGCTTTGCCAGGTAACCTTAAACATTTCTTTCCTGTTCTCTTTTCTTCACCTAAAATGATTTCCACTATCACAGTTTCCTAATAGTCTGTTCCTTCTTCAGGAGTGTAATTATCGAGCTTACTGATGTTGAGGCATAACTTATATTATATTGACAAAAATACTTTTAGATATTAATTTCATTATACATATAATATGGATCCCTGAAGCTATGTTTTTCACTGCTCAGAGTTTAATAAATGAGGCCATTATAACCATGAAGAGCAAACTTCCTTCCAGATATACTTCTTACTATCAAGTAGATAAAATAATGTCTATTGTTTTGTTGTTTATTCTTCATGGGAAAGATGGACTCATTTTTCAGTGCATTATTGTATCTCTCTTTGGGTATGAATATATGTGGTTCTTACTAAGTAGAAGTTGACTTTTGTGCTAATGCTAGGAGTAGGAACAGTGCCATTTGCCGTACCATACTTCCTGTCTATTCTTTCTCCTGAGAATCCAGTGAAAGATCTGGTGAGATAGATGGCAGGACTGGGCATATCTTGTCAGGGAATAGAAGAATACAGAATCGTTTTGAAGATAATGACAAATGACATGTGTGTATCTGCTGAGAGTTTGCCTAGACCTTTATGTGTATTATCTCATTTAACCCTCATAATCAACTCTGTGAGATTGTTATTATAGTATCAATATACCATTTTCCAGATGAGGAAACTGAAGTTCAGAGAGGACATGTGACTTGTCAATAGTCACACTACAACTAAGTGTTAGAGAGAAGACCATCACAGACTGAGAACTTGAAGAGAATATAGGGGTTTTCTAGTCCATGGATCTCAGTTTAAAAGAGGAAACTGAGGCCCTGAGGCAAAATGACTTGCCAAAGTCACAGAGGTAGAGGCAGAGGTAGGTCTTCCTAACTCTAAATCCACATTCTGTACACTATATCATGTGCACTCTCAAATGATGCAATGATAGAAGATATGTCATAGTACTTTGTAAAACAATACTGTTATCATTATTTCTATGAGTGCATGAGAGTTTAAAAAGAAGACTGTACCTCATTATAAGTCACAGTCTAATTCCAAGTAACCATGAGATTTCTTCTTGCTGAATTCACTATTAAGCTGCTTTGAAGAGGGATCTGGTATATCTATACCAATCAACATTTTCTGTATTTAGCTCTTTTTATGATTCTCATTAACTTGTTGAGAATGGAAAGGAACACATGAAAAATAAAAAGTAAGCTTCATAAATTCTACAAAACTAGCATAGCAACCTTATAGGTTCCGTGAAGATACTAGCATAGGTCCACTTGAATTTCACTGTCAGATTCTCTTCTGAAATACCTATTTAACATCTGCATTCCCCAAATCCAGTGCTTTACAAAATGTTTTGAATGGGTCTGCTCATGATGGGTCCCAGGACTAATTTGGACAGGGCACTCCTAAATTTCTATAATTTGTGTTAGGTAACTATTTGTTTTCTAGTTGTGCAGGATCCACTCCGGGTGCTCACCCATATTAACTAACTTTCAAGTATATGGAGTGGCTTTGTGAATTACCATGTGTGAGGTGAAGAAAAAACACTGTATATATGATTATTTGTCACTGATTAGCATTTGGTCACCATATAAAAATGCAATGTCCCTCCCTTTCCTGGAGCACATATTTGGCTTGAGCAAAGCATCCCCAGTCCCATGGACTCATGTTTCTTTGCAATGAGGCGATCTAGATTATGACATCTTGTGATTCACAGAGGCAATACGGTACAGTCAATAAGGAACAGGCCTCAAAATTAGGAAGTTTGTTAAAAATTCTCACACATGTATTGTATGACCTTATGTGAGTCACATATGAAACTAATTCTCTAAGACTACAAACTGCAAAACCATTGCCAATAGGCCACTGGGAACTCCCTACGTTAATGAAGTCACAGATATGAGCCACGTTGCCCCCCCCCGAAAAAAAGGAATGTGACTTATTTCATTTCAACCAATAATAATCACCTAATATGGATGGGGTACCATGCTAGATGCTGAGGGAGATATAAAGTCCAGTCCTTGCCCTCACAGACCTTACAGTCTGGTAGAGGTTAAAAGTAGGCCCTGGTTGTCTTTTCCTTGGCTTAGCCATGAGGTATATGGAGATGGATAGGAACAAGTGTTACATATTTCTGCCATCCATTCTACCTGCCCTGTTCCCCTTCCCACCAGCTTTTTGGAAATCTGGTCAATTCAGTATAGATCAATTATGTTCTACTTGTAACTCTTGACTTGTTCAATATAGATATAGTCAGAATCTGGGCTTTAAGGGAAAAAAAGGAATGAGTCCCTTAATTGGCTATTCTGTATCAAACTCCAGGCTATCACAAAGCAGTTTATTGCCAGTATAAGGACTTTAGGATAGCTCCTATGTAGTGCCAATATATAACCAGAGAGTTTCTTCTCTGAAAAGTTAATTAGTGCATGTGTCTTTCTGACTCTACTTTCTTTCACTTCTGTTTCCTTAGTGTTCTAACTGAAATTTTCCCCTCTTGAGTTATCACTGTGAGTAACTATGCATAAGCAGATTAGAAATAGCTTCTAACCTGGTAACTTCTGAGTGGAACATTTTTAGAGACTAAATTGACTTTCATCATTTAAAAATTACATGTAGGAGTGCTTTGTCTACTATGCCTTTTGGTGGGACCTTGCTTTCTTGGTGGGAGGTCAGAGCTTAAGTGTTTTGGTAGGAACTTTTAAAAAAAAAGTTTTAAATATCACTTAGAACCTGTAGGTTGGAGGGCCTGAGGTCACTGAGCCCCACTGTTCCTAAGATATCAAAGTTATCATAGCCTTTTCTCTGGTCAGCAGTAACTGAAATATGGGAAAACCTAACAAAATGTATATGGGGGGGGCAGTGCAGGATATAACAGATTATGCAATTTTAACTATGATTCATCAATTTGGACCACCCTCACCCCACTCCCAGGGCCATCAAAAGCTGAAATAATCAAGGTCAAAAGCTAAGTTAGTAAGTGATTTGTAAAGTCAGAAAAATAAAATGTTTTGGTTACAAATGATAAGGAAACTTTTCTACCATCTACATCACTTTTCTAGAGAAAGGGCTGTGCCAGTTAACTAAATGAAAAGGGCTTAGAAAGCAAAATTGGAAAAAGACTTTTTTTTTCTTCCTGGTTTGGAAATTTTAACTGGAGAACATTTGGGATGGTCACAGCCTCTACCCCTCTCCTCCTTCTAGTTAGTACTTCATGTATTCTCTTTTATTGACGAAGATTTAGTGATTGTCCATCAAGACGGTGTTTTCCCATGTGTTTCACGCATGACATTCAGTCTCCTTTCTCCATCCCTTTACTCTGGACATTCCCCATGACTGGAACATATTCTCTCCTTGTCTCCACCTCAGAGAATATGAGTCTTCCTTCAAGTCACAGTTGATGTGTCACTTTCAACACGAAGTTTTTCCTGCCCCCTCCACACTTTTCTTTTCCTAGATATTTTGTATTCCTTATATATATTTGTATTTATTCTCTCTAGATACATGCGTGTGTGTGTGTGTGTGTGTGTGTGTGTAGTTGAGAGGGAGGGAGGGAAAGGGGGCCAGTATTATGTAATGAGTAGACAGAGAGCTAGCCTTGCTCCTGCCCTTGACTATATTGTCTATGTAACTCTAGGCAAGACAATTAACTTAGTGCTCTAGGTAAGACTCTATAGGTTGCAAAGAAAGAGTTCCTTTACCAAGCATTTCCCCAGAACTAGTGAAATCACAGGCCAGTTCATATCCCTCTGTCTGTGTATTGTCTCCCTCAACAGAACATGACCTTGAGAGTACAGACTGTTTCATTTTTGTCTCCATAGTCCCAGCACCCAGGAGAGTTCCTTGTGCACACTCAGTGCTCAATAAATGCTTGTAGATTGATTGATCTGTGAGTTGAGATGGTTTTCTTTCAGTAATGATGGATTTATTTATGCACTTAACCAATACTTCAGCACAGCTAAATATTTTAAAGAACAAATGAATGTTTTAGGGTTCTGGATTAGTTATGGCTATTTGGGTGTAAGTCCTTGACAATTAGCATTGTACTTTGAGGCCATGGATTCTCATTACAAAGAGCCAACTTGATAGGGTTTTTATTTTCCTTGACACCTCTGGACCAGGGGAAAAGGCATCTGAAAAATGGTGGAGCTAGTGGGTTTGGATTTAAATCAATAACTTATTATCACTCTTTTCTGCCCTCTTCTAAAAGAATAACCTTAATTTAGCAAGAGGTAAATGAAATTCAAACAAGTGAGTCTTGATCACAGGACCACTATGATCTTTGAAAATCTGATGAAATTGAATGTGGTTTTGCTTCTAGGTCACAGAAAAAAAAAAAGTCAAATGCTTTGGTTTTCCTGCTCTCTTCTGGCTGTGAATTTCAGCTTAGTCTCATGTTAGAATATTTTGCAGAATAGATGTATTTTCCTCTTCTATTCATGTGAGTTCTGATTGTAAATTCCACTTCTCTGCTTTTCCTACTTCTTATTTTGATCACGAATTATATTCCCTCTTCTCTTCTATTAATTGGCACTGATCACCCTGACCTTTGTCTAGTGTTAAATTAAGGTGCCAGAGCAACGGAGCCACTTTGCCATATCCTACTTGATATTACTTTGCCAGTCTTAAGGAACCAACAGACAACAGGATAGTTTCTCAGTTCTCTGTTTGAACCTAAAGTCTGTTAACTTTTCTTTCCCTTTTGTGTTTCCTCTCCTCCGTCGATCCTTTTCCCCTCTTTCGTCAATCTTTATTCTTCTCTGTTTCAGCAAAACAGTATCAGTCAAGGTAATTGATGATGAGGAATATGAGAAAAACAAGACCTTCTTCCTTGAGATTGGAGAGCCCCGCCTGGTGGAGATGAGTGAGAAGAAAGGTGGGGGAGATGCTCCAAAGACGAGCCCAAACTGCCTGTGCCTGTTCATACTACACTTGGACGCCCAGCACTGTTCAAAACATTACTTACAAGGCATGCATCCCTCCACCTATGTAACAGGGCATGAGCTTTCCAACAGTAACCCAATAATTTTGCCACTGACTTCTTATGAACTGTAAGGTCCCTATGATCCCATGATTTTCCAATTTGGGATCCCAACATGAATTTCTGGAAACTCTATGATCTGTAGGGAAGTATTGCTAATCTTTGATTCAATAACTCTATACATTTTGGAATGAGGTACAGAGCCACAAAATTTGAATCTGCTGAAATAAACATGTCAGAGAAGAGTATTCTTGTGCTTTTGACTGTGAGAATATTAAACAGTATAAATTAAAGTTCATTTGCCTCTCTCCAGGGGCTTCATTGGTGGGACTGGATGGGGCCAAGACCTGAGTATCCATCATGCCCTTTTACATATTTAATGGAGATGGATGTGATGCCGTGATCTCCTTCCATAACATCACCATGACATCAAGCTTGGTGGACACCCAAAGCATGAGCGTGTGAATCCAACCATTTGTTTTGCCTTTGTCTTGTGTTCCCACAGGAAGATCATTACCCTTAGAATATTTGACCGTGAGGAATATGAGAAAGAGTGCAGTTTCTCCCTTGTGCTTGAGGAACCAGTATGGATAAGAAGAGGAATGAAAGGTGTGAGAGCATACCAAGACATACCAGCGAGAAATTGTACTCTCTCTCTCCGTGTCTCCTTACTCTCACGCTTAACTCCCTTCTTCCCCTTTGGCTACCAAATACTTTACTTTGTCTCCTCCAAAGCTTTAGCAGTTTTAAGTTTCTTTTTCTAACTTCCCAGTGCATCAGTCATTGACCACTAAATAAGCTGGTGGTAGAATAACCAACTAACCCAGATTATAACTACATGCAAACAACTTCATGAAATGGAAGGCATTCCATTAGTTCGGAAAACTTAACATAATACTTTAAAAGATATTTCCCCCTGCTCAGACTACTGTTAGTCGCATCATTTTCATCTTGATGTCTAATATAGTTCATTATATATCTACTAACAAGAGAAACAACAACGTGAGACTGTAGGGCTGAGTGGTTGGAGAACTGGCTACAAAGCCAGAAGGGCCTTGGTTCAGGCCCTACCTCTGAAACCTATTAGCTGCATGATCCCGTGCAAGTCATGTAAACCTCTCAGTACTTTAGACAACTCCCTAAGAGTATAAATTGTGGAGAATTTCCCACTGAGGGAGTGGTCTCACCTGGGAGCTCCCTATCCAAGTGAAATCACAGACCCCAGTCCCTATCCCTAATAAGAATAACAACCATTATGGTGGATATTTATAAAATGCTTTACGATTAACAAAATTTTATATACAAAATATTGTATTTTGTTTGATCCTGCCAATCCATAGAAGTAGTGTGTCAGGTATTATCTCTATGTTAAATGAGACAATATTTGTAAGATACTTAGCTCAGTGTCTGGCATATAGCAAGTGCTTAATAAATCCTTATTTTTAATTCCTTTCTCTACATGAGGCAAACCTGAGAAGCAGTGTGATTTGAGCAAAATCGTCCACGTAGGAAGTGGGAGCACTGGGAACTAGCCTTCTGATCACCAATCCAGTGCTTTTTCCATTATGCCTCAGCTGGCCGGGTGTGGTGGCACATACCTGTAATCCCTGTTACTAAGGAAGCTGTGGCTGGAGTATTGTTTTAGTCTGAGAATATGCATGCTTTCTTAAGTGTGCTTTTCTGCCGTGATGGAGCTATCAACAAAGGTCAAAGAAATTTAGATACAGTTGGTCTGACATTAGGAGATAGCATGGTTTCATGGAAAGACCTCCTAGCTTGAGAGTAAGAGGTGCTAAGAAGGCTAAAAACAATCAGAGATCCACACAATCTGACACCAGTAAGGTGAACCCCCAGGAGCAGAGGGCTACCACACCAGTCCGCAGTGGGATCATGCCCATGAATGTCTACCAAACCTCCAGCAGGGCTGAGAAAGGGGCACTCAGGCTGAAACAATCGAAACCCATTATGCCACTCACGAAAACAAAAAGTTTACCCCAGTAGATTCTGGCTTTATAGACCTTGTAATTTAAAAAATAATAATAAACTGATAATAAAGACAAGGTAAAGACTATTGGCGACAGATGAATCTAAGGCAACAGAATAGCTAATTTTAGGAATCATGCAATTGAGATTTGCTTTAGGGGCCTGGAAGCAGACAGATAAAAAGTAATAAGAGGAAAATTCTTTAAAAGTGAACATGACAAAAGGGAGTATTGTATCAGAGCTTGATGTTTCTTTTATAATACCAGATTCAACACAGCAGATTTGCTAGTATCTGAAACGATGACCAAATGTCATTTTGTTAATGGAATATGTATGTTCCTTCAGCAGAGATTTAAACTGTTGAAGAATTGTTGCTTTATACACTGTTTAGTAGAATTGAAATTAAAAGGCAACGTTAATGTGACATTTAAGGACCACAGAACTGAGTCACGCACACATTTTTAAAAACCACATGCAGAGGAAATCAACTACCTTTGTGCGTTTAGTCTTCTGCCCCTATCCTGAGCGGTCTGAATTTTCTGGAAGAAAGACACCAAATTATGCTAAAACACACACACACACAAAATTCAATATCCTTCTAGAACTTTCTGGCATGTACCCTTGCAATTATGTTAAAGCAACTGATGGTCATTACTATGAAGTACAGTCCCAGAGCTGGTGCTGGTGCAATCATTACATTTATTCAAATTTTTATGCAAGATCTGATTTCTTTACCCTCTGCCCTAATTATTTTGAGTCGCTAGGCCTAGAGATCAGCACCATTTTGTGGAGTTCTCATGCTTAATGAACAAAAACCATGGAAGTTTTCATTGAATTTAAATCTGGCCAAATCATTTGATGATATAAGCTACTTTTATATAAATATAAGCTGTCCTAAAGTCATTAGTAATTTTCAATTGTTAACTACTAAATATAAGTTATGTGCCATATAAAAAGTACACATCATCTAATATAATACCCTAATCTAATAAGTGAGGAAACCGAGATTCGTAAAACTAGATGTACTGTTTCATGCTTTTGAAAAGGAATTTCAGATGAATAGTACTGAGTCAAATGGTCTTCTAAAAACAAGATTTAATTGGGCTGCTAAATACCCAAATAAATATGTTTTCCTTCCAAAATGGAGCTATTATCAAAAGTCAAAGAAGTCTAGATACTGTTGGACTAACATTAGGAGACAGCATGTTACAATGGAAAAACCTCCTAGCTCTAAAGTAAGAAGAGCTAAGTTCAAATACTACTTATGTGACCCTGGGAAGTAATTAACTTAACCTCCTGGTGCCTCGGTTCTGTTTTTATCTATAAATGAGAAGATGGATTAGGAGGCCTTTGAAGTCCCTTCCAGCTCTGAATCTAAGATTATATATATATATATCTGTTAAAACTATTTCTTTGTCTAATGATGAAAATTCAATAAAAAGGAATTAATTATTATATGTGCATATGTTTACATAAATATATATGTATATATATATTATATACATGCATATTGCTTTTAAAATAATCTATTAATTGATGAAAGAGAAAAGGCATTTATTAAGTGCTTACTGTATATCAGGCACTGTGTTAAGCACTTTGTAAATTTTATCTCATCTGATTCCTCACAACAACCCCAGGAGTTAAATGCTATCATTATCCTCATTTTACAGTTGAGGAAACTGAGGAAGACAGAGGTTAAGTGAATTGCACAAGGTCGCCCAGAGAGTGAGTAGCTGAGGCCAGATTTTAACTCAGGTCTTCATGACTACAGGCTCAGTGCTCTATCCCCCTGTGCCACCCAGTTGTGCCATGAAGTAAATAGCACAAATATTATTACTCATTTTGTAGATGACTATAAATGGATCTAGAACTAGGACCTCACCTAGTCTGACCTCTTCATTTTATATATGAAGACATTGAGGCCTGTGATGGTTATGGGCCTGCTCAAAATCATAAAAGTGTAAATGCCATGCCTTTTCTTGCTGTACCTCATCTAACTGGAAGACATTATGTGGACTGAGGTCTTCAGTAGTACCACTGTTGCGATCAGAGAGATTAAGCTGGCCAGGGTATATTGGAAAGAGCAGTGAGCTTGGAGTACAAAGACCGGTGTTGGACTTATGACTCTGCCACTTACTAGATATGTGACCTAATTTATTAGAAGAACTCCCAGAGCCTCGGTGTCCTTGTGTGTAAAAATTAAGTGATTCTCAACATGCCTGCCCGAATCATAGGGTTTAAAAGTTGGAAGAGAACTCCTATTAGGGGTGGGAAATCTGCGGCCTCTAGGCCACATGTGGCCTCTAGGTCCTCAAGTAAGGCCCTCTGACTGAATCCAAACTTCACAAAACAAATCCCCTTCATAAAAGGATTTGTTCTTTAAAATTTGAACTCAGTTAAAAAGCTATACCCATGGACCTAAAAGGCCACAAGTGGCCTTGAGGCTACAGGTTCCCCACTCCTGTCCTACATCATCGAATTCCACTCTTTTTATTTTAAAAAATGATGAACTGAGGCCCAGAGTAGTAAAATGACTTCCCTGAAGTTACATAAGTCTTAAAATTCAGAGCCAGGATTATAATCCAAGTCAGCTGACCTCAGCCCTAGTACACTCACCTTTGTTCCATGCTGCCTCCCACCACTGACACTGCATAATTCTGTTGCTAGTCCTGGGTTACATGTCAGAGCCATGACTAGAAGCCAAATTGAAAGCGAAATTTAGTGTTCTTCCTCCTACCCCACCTTCAGCTGTCCATTAGAACTAAGGAAACAGATAATTGAAAAAGCCATACTGTGCTCTTACGAAGACACAGTCATTACAATTTCAATAGATTGTTTCATTTCATACAGGAAAAATCTCTCTCTATATGAATATATCCCCTCATTGAACCATCTTTAATATGAAGGATAAGAGTCTTGGACTAATTAATATATTTCATTTGTTCTTTAAGAAAAAAGTGCTATATAAAAGCAAATTAAAATTCATTCATAGTATTACCCAATTTTCACATCTACCATGTGGATTCATGACACTACCAACATAATCAGTAAACATATTAGGAAGTATCCCTTAATGCCTCTAAAATTAAATAGCAAGTGTGAGAATATCATTGTATGTTCTCTCCAACATCCCTCATCAGGCAATTTTGACATATTTAATCTCATGGTTTAAAATAAAAATAAAATTTATCTTCTGAGTTGATTCTGGGATTGAGGTATAAGTACCAAAAAGCAATAAAATCATTCTTCTAAAATGTTGGTAGCAATAGCCATGTACTAAAATCCTCTTTTAGCTCCCTTTGGGATGCTAGAAAAGTCAAAGATAATGATCAGTAAATGAGCTTTACTTCCTTAACCTAGAAATTGAAGAGAATTTTACTTTTGAATGCCATAAAAGTAAAGTCTCCACGTAGTCTAAATTCAAGATCAGCATCTCATCTCAAGCCAGACATTCCCATGAGCCTTTTTTCCTGCTTCCAGTGAATGGGACACACCTAACTCTTGAGGTCTTATCTGATTTAGAACTCCCATCTATAGTTTTTTTTTTACTGATTCCCAGCAATATTCAGATTTGCCTAATAAATCTTCTATATAAGGATATGCATATTTACATATACCCATATATAAACATATATGATATGTAAATAGAGTGAGAAATCTAATTCTATCTACATATGTATTTATGTAGACATGCATGTGTGTATTTCCATAAACACATATGTATAGAAAAGCCATCTGCTTAGGGACCATAGGTAGGAAATTTTTCCTCACATCAGGATGCCTCTTGGTACACTAAATTTTAAGCTGTGATTTTTCTAGCCCTCTAACCAGATCTGTCTGGATTTCTTTCTGTGGATATTCCTTTTTATTTTCATTATTCATTTGTTCTCTTATTCTGTGTTTGTCTTTGTCTGTTTCCTTCACAGCCCTGTTGTTGAATGAGCTTGGTAAGCATTTCATTTCTTGCTGTTGTTCTTCATTTCTCCAAGTTTTTCTTTCCATATGTGTGTGTATATGTGTCTATGTCTCTGTGTCAAGTGATTTTTCAAATATGTTGACACTTGTTTTGGAACTGTTGATTTACTACCAAGACTGTTGCTTTAGAATATACATTAGTCCAATTAATCTTTTTTTTTCTGATGTCCACTAATTGGTGGTCCATTTTCATTATAAAGATGAACTGTTTTAAAGATGAATGATTTCTGATGGGTATGTGTGAGCTAAGTTTATTTTGATTTTGAGTTTAGTCACACTAACACTTAAAAGTCATGGAATTCATACTTTAATAAGTGATTTCCCATATTTGTAAATATAATTTATAAAACTTCACATTGTTTGGGTGGGTAGCTAGAAAATCTGATATTAAAGGGGTTTGGTATATCTGATATACTTTGAATAAATCATAATTGATATTCTTTTCTCTTTTGTTGTTTTTAGGTGGCTTCACCATAACAGGTATGGAATTTTTAAAGTCTAATGTGATCAGATTTCTCTTTGATCACACCATGATACTTATTAATTTATGTTTCATCATGCTTTTTTTTTATCTTCCCCAATTTGCTTAAGGAAAATGCCGTTATGGTAAGAAAAATACCAAGTGTTCATTTCATTCCTGTATACACTAAATATCACACAAAACAACATTGAGCCTTGTATAACCTTGATTAACATAAATATATGGAAATAGGATAGTACTGATTTTACTCATGATATTACATGCATTGTGTTTATCAGAAAGTGGTTTTTTTTCCAAGTGAAAACTTAATTAACAAGCTAATGTTTCACATGTCAATATAATTAATCAACATGTATTTACTGAGAGATTTCTCTGTGCATGTCACTGTGCAGTATGCTATAGGGAGCACAAAGTATGTATTTTAGTAACAACATTCTAAGAGAAATTTAAGATTTATAAAGCATTCTCTCCAAAATACTTGAGGTTAGGGGCAGCGCAGTGGAAAGAGCACTGGCCCTGACGTCAGGAGGACCTGAGTTCAAATCCGGCCTCAGACCAAACACTTGACACTTACCTAGCTGTGTGACCCTGGGCAAGTCCTAAAAATTAAAAAAAAAAAGTTTAAAAAAGTTTAAAAAAATACCTGAGGTTGGTAGATATATGACAGTGTCTCTGTCCTCAGAGATACAGTGTCAGGAATTGTATTGGGTTAGCCTTATGATCCATCCAGCTCATAATCCTTCTGCTGACAGATGTTCCATGGGACCCACATATTAGGTGAAGGTTTGTCCTCCCAAATGTCAGTTGCAAAGCAAACTATTCTATTTGCATACAGCTCCGAGAATTAAAAAATTCTTTGTTATATTTAACCAAAACATGCCTCCCTGTACCTTCTATCTGTTGGTCCTCCTGATCCTGTCCTTTGGACAAATTATATCTATTAATCTAGACATTCTCTTCCACATACCATTCAAATATAAAGTGTCCCACTGTGACACCGACAAATTTGATAAGTATTTTATGTGTTTATCCACATCTTTGACAATAAATGTAATAGTGGTTGGAGCAGTTCAACAATTGTCTCCAATTTTTTTCAGCATTCTAGTATTAAAAAAAAAGATTAAATTCACTTAAGGCATTAGATACTTTCTTATTCTTCCTTATCTGTTTTGGCTACAGTTCCCTCTTATCATATTCGATTGGCCCCTTCCAGTCTTTTGTTTATTTTACTTGATAGAGAAACATAGGAATTTAATAGTTCCTTTTTTCCCTCTGTCTTTTGACGATATAATATATGCCCTCCCAAATGGAACTATCTGTAGCTTATATTTCTTGTTTTAATTTTTAAGAGCTCTTTTTATTGTCCTCATATCCTGAGTTTCTACTCATTCTGGACTTGCTTTTTCCCCACAGTTTCCTTATATATTCTTGCTACATCTTTCCTTATTTGTCTCTCCTTTCATCTTTTGTTTATATCATTTAAAAATTCTATCTCCTCAGAGAGCTCTCTATGCAGGTCCATTGTTTTTTTTTCCCCCCCTACATCACTCACTTTTAATATGGACCATTTGTGACTCTATTGTTAGATTTTCATTTTTTTTTAGGTCTGCCATCCTTCTTTAGGCTAATTTCCTTTTAACTTTTTGAAATAAGCTGTCATTGATAGAATGTCATTTTCTCTCAAGATTCCCAGAGTTAAGACCAGAGTCATAAACCCCTTCATTGCTTTTTCAACCTTCTGAGAGATTAAATCCATGTAGTTAGAAGAAAAGAAGGCAATCCTAGGCTCTCTGGTCATCCCCAGCCATCCCTCAACACTGCACAGCTTCTAGATTATCTAAGCCCATTATTACTTTTCTAGATACTGACTTCATGTAATCCAACTCTTCCTTTGTATCTCCTTCCCTTAAGAAGGCTTGTTTTTTTTCTTTTGATTATTCTGTTGACTGTACTTTGAGAAAAAGTTCTAAGAGTTGTAGGATATCTTTAATTCCACAACCAACATTATGTTTTGACAGAGTCTTTCTTTCAAGTCACTTTGTGACATGGATTGCATGTCCTGGGTTTTTACCTACAGCACCGATATGGAAATATGCCATAACGTGTGAAATTCTGAATTACAAAAGGAATGTAGAAAAATTAAAAGAAAGTTATTTCATCTAGAATCCAACCCCCAAAATCCAATGTTTTCATTAACTATGGACATGGAGAACTAGTGTCACTTTTGGAACTGCAAATTCTGTATCCAGTCTTCTTGTGCTTTGTCTCACTAGAAGGCACTCAATTAACATCCCATGGTTTCCATAACATATCCATCAGCAGCGCTGTCCACCACTCCAGCTCTACCTCAACCCCGATGTAGTTCACATATAATCAATTCCCATTCCCAAAATATAGAAAATGTCTATTTTGCTGAAAGCCAACCATTTGTTCGAAGAGCAAAAAGGTCTTTTACCTTGAAGCATCAGCTTTATCTGACAAATGATCACAAGTGTATATATTAACAAAAAAAAAAAAGAGAGGAGAAAGGAGAGAGAACTAAACAAAGGAAAATGAAAAAAAACAACTTGAGTTTTTTTGTACAATTAATTGTTTATATTTTTATGATCTAAGAAAGAAATAAAGCATCTGTGGTCAAATACGTGAAGTAGCTTCAGTTAGAGGTGTCAGATACGTGGCTGTGGGCCACATGTGGCCTACAATATTCCTCCGTAAAGCTCAAGTCAGATTAAAATGTAACTGAGAAATAGTTAACAAAATACATAAAAGTACAATAAAACATTGGTAATATTACATTTAAAAACAGTCTATATATGGCTCAGAGATCCTTATGTATGGATTAGCTGCCCCTCTTTCTAATTAAGTTTGACACCACTAGCTTAGATTGCTCTAATTAGTGACTATCATATAATAATCATGATATAGGAATGTGAGATCATCATATATATAGACATATAATATCCATAATATAATAGGTGAATACATTCATAGTGCTGGTTTATGTATCTAACATTGGAAATGGATTTTCGAGCTACAGCAAAACACTCTTTATAGTGAGAAGCTATCAGCACTCTAGGATACCCATTTGGAGCTGCTAGTCAGTTCATTGGGCAGCAGCAATCCCCAGAGGCATGCACTGCAGTGGAAACCCTAGCTATTGTTAATTCATGATGACGCCCCCCTGCAAACCTTGGGGCTCAGCAGAATCTCTCTAGCAATTTCAAGCCTTTTCAGCTCACAAGGAAATGCCAGTTTAGAACCAGCAACTTGAATGACCGAGGTACTCCCAAAGAGTCACCTACAGATAGATACTTGGCCTTCCCTTAGAGCTCAGTGAAATGTGGCTGGCTATAGTGGGTCATTTATTCATCCTGGATTGTGGGAGACATTATTTTAAAAAGAGTTCCCTCTATGGTAGCTCTGCTTATAATAAATCAGTAAGCATTTATTAAGTACCTACTGTATGATAGACACTGTGCTAAGTGCTGAGGATATGAAAACAAAATGAAACTGTCCCTGCCTTCAAGGAGCTTAAAAAAGTAGAATATAAAAATATAAATAAAATGAATACAAAGTAATGAGTGGGGAGAAACTTGAGTGTCTAGGGGAATCAAAAACAATTTCGTACAGGAGATAGAATCTGAGCTGAGCTCAGATGAAGGGAACAAGATTCTAAGAAATAGATATAAGAAAGAAATGCATTTAGGCATGGGGGACAACCTATGAAAATCAAAGAGATGAGACATTGACCATTGTGTAAGAGGATCTGTAAGTAGGCCAGTTTGATAGGCCTGAGAAGTGAAGGATGAATAACAACATATACTAAGACTGGAAAGGAAGGTCGGAGCCAGATCATTGGCTTCCAGTGCCAAGCAGAGGAATTTAATTTGATCCTAGAGGCAAGGTAAAACACCAAAGCCTGGACTGAAGTGGAAAATAACACATGCATGTGTGTATCTGTGTGTGAAATTTAGTTTACTAACTCCACCGAGAGGTTTCAGAACCAAATCAATGTAATCCATTCTGCTGATTTTCTGCTAATCCTTTTGTTAGGCCAACCTGTCTTCAGGAAAGTCCATGCTAGAGACCATCCAATTCCCTCTACTGTAATCAACATTGCAGGTACTCATTTCATCATGGTTGTCTCAAAAACCACAATGTAACTCAGAGCTAAAAGCTTTCAAGTGTACTTTATGCACAGCCATCACTTCATATATGTTGGTCACTGTTGATTGTTGATTTTTAAAACTACATCAGTGAGAAACAGAGCCATACTTGCTCAGATGACTTCCCTGGGGCTGCGAAGAGAGCTATGGGCAGTGAATAGAGTATGTGAAATTCAATATAACTATTTATGCACATATATATTTATCATTGTTGTCCAGTCTTTTCAGTTGTGTTCAACTCTTCATGACCCTTTTTGGGGTTTTCTCAGCAGAGATATGGAGTGATTTTCCATTTCCTTCTCCAGCTCATTTTACAGATGAGGAAACTGAAGCAAACAGGGTTAAGTGATTTGCCGCAAGCCAAATTTGAACTCAGGTCTTCCTGACTCCAGTGCTGTATCCACTGAGTCATCTAGCTATGAACACACACACACACACACACACACACATTATTTCTATATATTTATAAAACTCTGTGTGTATGTGTGTGTGTGTGTGTGTGTGTGTAATTACCTTGTTAGAGAAGTATAGAAGGCATTACTCAGTCTCCATAAAACTACCAAAGAAATTTCTGCTTCCTGAATTCCTCAGTTTTCTAAGATCTCTCAAATATTTCTTTGCAAAAGAAAAAAAATCTTTCATCTCAAGTAACAGAGGAATTCTTTAAAAAACAAAGCTAAGAGGCCTGTTATCCTCTTTTGTCTGACCTAGTAATCATAAAATAGCAGAGCTAAAAGAAACCCAAGAGGTCAGTATTACTAACTTTTCATTTTATCAATATGGAACTCAAAAAGACCTAAGTTCAAGGCTTGCTTTGACACTAATTTAATCTGTCAACCTTAATGTTTTCATCTGTGAAATGGGGATGATAATAGCACTTACTTCCTAGCATTGTTGTAAGGATAAAATGAGACAATATTTTCAAAATGCTTTGCAAGCCTTAATGTGATATATAAATGCTAGCTATGATGAGGAGGAGGAGGAGGAGGAAGAGGAGGAGGAGAAGGAGGAGTAAACTAAGTGCCCAAGAAATCAAGTGACTTAAGTCACACAGCTATTTTGTGGCAGAACCAATACTTGAACCTAGGCCTCCAGTCTCACAATATAGTAAGCATGCTTTTTGTGCCTCCACTTCTACTTTATATGCCTGTTCAACACCTCTCTTCTTCCTAAAATAATAATAGCTAATATTTCAATAGAATGTGAAGGTTTGCAAAGCATTTTACACGTGTCATCTCATTTGATCTTCTCATTAGCCCTACGATGTTGATACTATTATTATCCTCATTTGATAGATGAGGAAACTGAGGCAGTGATGTTAAGTGAGTGACTGAGGGTCACATAACTAGTTAACTCAGAACTTCCTAACTTCTAAGAGTCCAGGACTTATCCACTGCACTCTGTGTGTGTTTATGTATGTGTGTATGCGTGTGTGTGTATTCAAGTAAAGGTTTTGTATATAATATAAATGGCTCATGTGCACACAAAAATATTAATAGAAGCAAATTCTCACATCTAAAGATTCGTTCCATGAAGAATGTAAAGAGTCTACCACCTACGAGCATTTGTCACGTACCTGCTATGTGCCAGGTACTATGACTGGTGCCAGGGATACAGGGGGACTCAAAGAAAGACAAAAACTAGCCCTGCCCTCAAGAAGGTCATATCGTCGTAGTTGTATTCTTCCAGCAGCAGAAGCTTAGGTTTTTTTCTGACCACTTTTTCCCTTCTATTTCAGTATATTTGCAAATATGACTGACTATCTCCAAAACCTTTATGACACTCCTGTCAAGTGATAAATGCTATTTGGTGGGATTGGAAAGAGTTCATATTTTGGACAGAAGAGCTGGATTTGAATCCCCATTCTGGCATGGGTTGTCTGTGTGGCCTTTATTTCCTTGGACCTTAGTTCCCATGTGGTAAAATGAGGGGGTTAGACTAGATGACCTCAAAGGTTTCACCCAGCTCTAAACTTCTGATTTTTTAATGATCCTATTTAGTAAAAAAAAAAAAAATGCACAAAAGACAAATTTTCCAAGATCACATGGTAATTTAAATTATGCAGTCATTTGCTCAATAGATACTGAGTGCATGGCCCTGAACTCCATATAATCACCAAATATGCATTCATAAAGAACCTACTGTGTGCCAGTGGACATAAAGACCAAAAAAAAGTCCTTGCTTTCAATGAGTTTACATTTTATTGGAAAAAAGAACATATACATATATAAAAAGCTATAGAATAATTAAATAGTAATCACTAGCAGCTGGGGAGATCATGTAGGAAGTGGCATTTGACTTAAGCTTTAAAGAAAGCAAGGAATTGCATGAGGCAGAAGAAATGAGGGAGGGCATTCTAGGCATGAGGTACAGCTTTTGAAAAGGTGAAGAAATGGGAAGTGGAATGTCATCTTTTTCCTGAAGGTCAATGTTATTTGACTGTAGAGTATATTTAGAGGAGTAATATATAACAAAGCTAGAAAGTAGGTTTGAGCTAGTTTTTGGAGAGCTTTAAATGCCAACCAGAGTACTTTTCTTTGATCCTTAAAATAATGACTCACTGAAGCTTATTGAGCAGAGATGTGACACAGTTAGATCTGTGCTTTAGGATACTACTTTGGCAGTGGTGCGGAGCTGGGTCAGACAGAAAAGAAGTTTCAGGCAAGAAGGCCAATTAGGATGCTATTGCAATAGCAGATGATAGGTGATGAGGGAATCAAAAGAGGCTAGTGGTCACCTGAGTAGAATCCAGAGGATTTAGCAACTGTTGGATATATGGGGTAAGGGAGAGAGAGGATTGGAAGCTGACTCCAAGGTTGTGAAATTGGGTGACTAGTAAGATAGTATGTCTTCAATAAAAATGGAGAAATGTGTAAGAGTTGTGGGTTTGGGGGAGAAGATAATGGGTTCTGTTTGGGGCACGTTTAGTTTACAGGATATTCAGTTTGAGACGTCCAATAGGCAGTTGATGTTGCAGGATTGGAATTCGTGGGAGAGATGTGTGTTAGATACATACCTCTGAGCATCATCTCCATGGAGATAATGAAGCCAATGCAAGCAGATGAAGTCACCAGAAAGGTATAGAGAGGAGAGAAGAATACCTAGGACAGAGTCATGGCAAAACCCCCACACTAGGGGATGGTGATACAGCAAAAGAGAAAGAGAAGGAACAGAGAGGTAAAGAACCAACCAGTTCATCCATGAGCATTTATTTAGTACCTTCTTTATAACTGAGAGGGCAATATCACAGAAACCCAGAGAGGAGAGAATATCTAGGAGGAGCTGGTGATCAACTGTGTCAGATGCTACAGAGAGTTCAAGAAGGATTAGAATTGAAAAAAGGCCATTGGGTTTGGCAACTGAGAATTTTTGTTAACTGTAAAGAAAACAGTTTCACTTGAGAAAGGAGGTCACAAAACAGATTGTAAAGAGTTGAGAAGAGCAAAAGGAAAAGCTTTTTAAAAATATAAGACAGACTGATCTTGCCCTTAAGAAACACCGCCCAGATGGGAGTAAGGCATGCATAAAGAAATATGGGACAGCTAGGTGGCACAGTGGATGCAGCCCAGGACCTGGAGTCAGAAAAATTAGAGTTCAAATTTAGACTCAGACACTTAATAGCTGTGTGACCCTGGGCAAGTCACTTACCTGTGTTTGCCTCAGTTTCCTCATCTGTAAAACTAGATAACGAAATGGTAAACCCTCCAATGTCTGTGCCAGGAAAACCCCAAATGGGGTCACGAAAAGTTGGACACAACTGACAAATGACTGAAAAAGAACATAACAGTTTTATCTTGGGAAGTTCCTAATGAGATTGGAAAAATAAGAATTAAAGGAGAAGAGAATAAGTACATTTCGGTAGGTTTGGGCAACAGAGCCTCCATGGAAGAAGTGGAAATTGGATGTTGAAGGTGAAAAATGGAAGGAAACTGGTGTAAGCAAAGGCAGGGAGTCAAAAAGTAAAGCATGACTAGAAGAATAGTGCAATCAGGGATAAAAAGAAGTTGTTTCTCTTCCTGCATGGTACAAAAATCCATTAAACAATGTTTTTCTCATATCATTCACCAGAGTGGACAGCACTATACTCAGTGCAAGTATTATACAGGGCAGCCCTTCGGAAAACAGATATCTGGAATATTATGGAAGAGCTTCTATGATGGGGCCCAAATGAAGCATCCTCCTATAATGGCCTCACCTTTCAAATCAGAATCCCAATGATGTTCCTTCTTCCTCAAAGGAAAGGAACCAAGCAGCAGCGCGTCTAGTGACAGAGAGAAAGGGACTCATTGTACGTGGGTTTGAGTCCTGTTCTGCTCTTTACTAACTGTGATTTTTGACGAGCCATTTAACTTCTCTAGCCTCAGTGTACTCAGCTATAAAGTGAGGGAGTTAGCTAGAGGGCTTCTGAGACCCCTTCCAGATTTAATTCTGAGAGCTCCACATTTTTCCAGTTTTCAGCAAATTTAATTCATTAGCTTGCCCTGAAGAGTCACATTATTGATGTGTGATTAAATACGTAATTATTGCCATAGGTACACAGAACAAAAATAGTGGGAATCAAAAAGCTCTTTCTATGTCATCGCGTTACTTTCTTCCTTTACCTGAGGTACATGAGCCTTCTCTGAACATCCCCTTTCTGGGTTCCCAGTTCCCATAAAACTCCTGTTTCTCCTCCTTGCCTTCTATTAAAGTAGCGGAAGGCCCTTAGTCATTTATCTTTTAGCTACCGTCTGATTTCTTTGGAGCCCTTACCCTGAATGATTTAAAGACTTGTTTAAAAATCCTTTCAGCAAGGCATGACTATATATTCTCCATAAGACTCATTTACATGCTTATTTTTTGCTTTTCCTTCCCATTTTGCTTTGTCACTTGATATACTTTTTTTCCTAAAATGGTGAACATGTTTTTATCCCATCTGCTTCTTGGAATCATTGCCAGCCTTATACCTGAAGCCTGTTTTCATCTGGAAGTGACTGGCCTAGGCATGTGTCCTAGGTATTTCATTTGAGAAAAAAAGAGTTAAAACTCAGTGATTTGCCACCTCCAAGTGAAGCTGTAGGCCTCTTGATGGAAAGGAGTATTGAGAGAATGCTGGATGTTTTACCTTAATAGAAAAGGACAAAGATATCCATCATGTGTAACCCTAGGCAAGAAGCTGTTTCCTTTCAAAAGTATCCACTGTTGATAGGCTCCCAGCGAAAGGCAGTTTGACCGGAGCGAGTGAGACCAAAACAGACCATGATTTCTCTGAGTTTCACATGCTGCATAACATAGCCCAAGAACACCTACAGCTTCCACCTTTATTCACAGGGAGTAGATAGGCTTACTTCCCTTTCTTGACCCGGGATGAGGGGCTCAGGACTAATGGGCCTGCCCCTTCTTTTCTACATTTAGATGACCTTTGTAGCTTTGATTTCAGCCCGCTTAATCTTCATCCCAAGTGAAGGAAACTGTGCTCAGACATTTTCCCGGGTTAATCTCATCATGCTGTATACTAAATGGATGGCTTCTGTAAATCATCTTTCTCAGGTGGAATGAATGGTTTACTCCCAAAAAACAAACAAACAAACAAATAAATAAATCTCTCTTAATGATCTCAGGTTAAGTGTTAGAAAGTATTTTTGACAGCTGTGAACAATACCAGATTAGGTGATTTCTCCAGCAGAGATGTGGGATGGGATAAGATGGGACGGGATGGGATAGGATGGGATGAAAGGAAATAGGAGGGGTGGGAAAGGATGGGATAGGAATATTTGGTACTCAACACTACTCCCATGACCACCTAGAACACTGAAGCAGCAAACATCTTGTTTCATATCATTTCTCTAGCTCTATAGTAGTTTCATTTTTGTTGTCCGCAAGAGAGAGTAGGGTCACTTTCAACTGATGTTAATATCGGGTCACATCCTGATATAAATCTGGAATGAACATCCACAGGGAGATCAAGATTTTAAAATTCTTCCCAAGCAGCCTTGACCATATTTAGTGAATAGAGAAATAGAGCTGTTTATACTTCAGTGAAGTCATTTCTTAGTCCTTTAAAGCAGGCTGTGTCCAGGAGAGATCTGGGTTGGAACTTCTCCCTTGCAAAGGAAAACCTTCTAGGTCTCATACTTTCATTCAAGTGATTGCTTGAAAACGTGGCATTTAGGGTTTTGTTCCTCATAGGGTTCCTTTTTCAGAAGCAGGGTTCCAGAGTGAGAGTGACCATGTTCCTCAGCATTTTCCTATTTCCCTTTTGCAGAGGAATGTGATGACAAGCAACCCCTAACCAGCAAAGAGGAAGAGGAACGGCGCATTGCAGAAATGGGGCGCCCAATCCTCGGAGAACATACCAAACTGGAAGTCATCATTGAAGAGTCCTATGAGTTCAAGGTATACTTGCTACCATGGTCACTTCAAAGCTAGATTCCCCCATCGGCGTCTGTCTCATGTGGACTTTGTGGAAGCCTCCTGGCCAAGATCATTGGCCGTGTTACCCAAATTGCAAGCAACAACAGTGCAAATAGTAAAGTAGAACCTTGAGTACTTGCTGCCTAACAAGTTCAAGATGGGCTTACAGGGAATATTGGGGATATGGTATTAGTGGCAAGGGGATAAAGCAAGACTAAATCCACGCCTGTGGTTTGAAAAGCCAAGCTAGCTTATCAAACATTCTAAAAGCTCTAAGGTGATTTTATGTAGCAGAATTTTCAAGAGAAGATTTGAATACAGAGGTAAAGATGGAATCTAAGAGATTATTCTCTGTACAGGGATTCAGGGTTAATGAGGAAAAAACATGTCAGAGAAAAGTAGACATTATTAAAGATGAGAGGACCCTTTTACTTTTATCTTGTTTATCTTTTAGCTTTGGCTATTTCTGCCATGATATTGCTTTCATCTATATTTTCCTTCTTTCTAAGGCCATTTTAGGAACCTAGCAACATCAGTGAAATGACAGCATGGTTCTTGTAACAACAATATTTAGACTCGAGTGTTCAAAAACCAAAGAATTTATGGACCATCCTTATGCATAAGGCATGGTACTTGTTGCTGTGAGATACAAAAAGAAATAGCTGTAGTTTTAGCCCTCTGGAAGCTTACAAGAGTACCCTTCCCCATGAGGTTTTTTGGGGAAAGAAGTCAAATATCCACCCTACTATAAAAAGTTAGAATATGTCAAGTAAATAGGAAAGATATAAAGTTCTGTGA
This sequence comes from Phascolarctos cinereus, assembly GCF_003287225.1. Classification (NCBI taxonomy): domain Eukaryota; kingdom Metazoa; phylum Chordata; class Mammalia; order Diprotodontia; family Phascolarctidae; genus Phascolarctos; species Phascolarctos cinereus. The sequence goes on along the minus strand of NW_027555625.1, from coordinate 84,459,956 downwards.
GAGATCAGAAGAGCAAGAGATTACTAATGGATAGAAGGATCAGAGAAGAATCATGGGTAATTGGGGTACAGGAGATGGACAGGATAGAAAGAACTTTAATAGAACACAGAGTTTTTCTAGAGACAGGCAATACCAGGAGCAAAGGTACAGAGGTAAGCAAGGACAGGCTAAATTCAGGAAATGATGAGTAGCCTATTTTGGCTACAGCACAGATTCCATGAAAGTTATGTTAGACCCAGATTGTGGAAGATCTTGAATGTCAAGCTAAGAAGTAGCTAATGGGGGGCCCTTGAAGGCTTTTGAGAAAGAATGATCTAGGCGGAGTATTTGGACAGTAGTTTGGACAATGAATTGAAATAGGAAAACTAGAGAAAGGAATAAAAGTTAAAGAGGTTTTTATAATATCCCAGAGAAGAGATGACAAGAGTCTGAGTTACGTACAGTTCTCTCCAGAAATAATGCTTTCAGGTAACAAGTCTCTATTTTGCTCAAATCTTCCAGAGTCTTAGTAGAGAAGGAAATCTGCACAACATTGTGGCTTATCTGCTGTCCTGTGCTGTGCCCTAAGGCAGGGCACAGATCCATTAACACTCCCCTTGCTCAGGGTGAGCTACCCTAATCACCAAGGAGACCCTTACAGAATGGAGCTGATACTCCTTTCTAGCAGTGTCCAAACCTATGGTGGAAGGGACTTGGCAATAATCACCAATTTACCTCCATATGTCCCCCTCCCACGTGGCCATGGGGTTTATATGCCAATTGAATCCCCAGAATAGCCCTGAGTATCATAAAGTTCCTGGATATAAATGTGCAAACTAAGCTCTGATAATAACTGCCCTGGATTGCATACATTTTTAAAAGTTTCCTTTCTCTCAAGACTTTGCTCTTTGAACAGTACTTGTTACAAGGGGAGCCAAAGCCCAATTATCAGAGCCTTTTTACATACTAGTAACCTTCTGCTAACCAAACTGCTTTCCATTTTGGCTTCAGCCCATGAATATGGGCTACAGAATAATGTTTTTAAATGCACAAATTAAAACATGTAAGATTCCAAAGGTTACGTGTTGCATTGAAATACAGTTATCATATATATATGTATATATATGATGTATATATATATATGTATATATATATGATGTATATACATATGTATATATATACATATATATGTACATGATAACTGCATTTCAATGCAACACACATGTATGTATGTATATATACATGTATATGTATACATATATACATGCACATATGTTTGTATTATGTATTTTTATATATTATACATGTATTTTTTTCATAGTTCAGAGACTCCAGGTTAAGAACCCCATAGCTAAAAGCTTTGGCCAGACCACTCCGATGTGTCTGTTGGGTCTGGTAAGCAACAGGTTCACTCCTATAACATAGTAGATAAAGATTTGGCTTGGTAGTAGTCTAAATGCCATAGTTATTTGTGGAGAGGTGGATGAGTCCAGGACAGAATAGACTGGTGCTTATCCCTTCATCTTGTGACTGCCAGTAGTGAAAGCTCTTATTGTTGCTATTAATAATAACTCAGGGCTAGAGAATCCACTCACAGACTAACCAAGCCTCTACTCTCAGGCTTGTTAAGCTAGGTTTAATAAACTTTTTAATATAATGCGTTTTCTATAGATAGATAATAATAATAATAACTTACATTTTTAATACTATTCAGTACAACCAGCCTTTATTAGGTGCCTACTGTATGCAAAGTATAGTGCTAAGGTTTGGAGACACAAAAACAAATAGTGAAAAATAGTGTCTGTTCTCAGGAATCTTAAATTCTACTGGAGGTGATACACTATGTAAAAAAGATAAGTAAACACAAGAAAATCTGATGATAGCACTAACAACTGGGGAATCAGCAAAAGCTTCTTGTGGCAGAGAGGGCCTAAGCTAAACCTTTAAGGAAGCTAAGGATTTTAAGAGGTAGAAATGAGGAAAAGAATGCATTGCAGGCTTGAGGGAAAATCTGTGTAAAGACACAGAGGCAGAGGGAGTTCCCAACTTCAAATTACAATATGAACTACATGTCCCCACCTGCCCATCACCATTGGGACATTGGCTCTCGGTGGAGGATTTTGCCTTTTCACATGAGGCATCCATACACCACTATACTTTCTGGGTTCCTCTTATATTATAACATCTCACCCCTCCCCAGACAGCTCGTACATAGTTGACACGACATTGAAACTTGTACATTTTTGAACTAAGTCCAAGTTGTGTGTGTGTTTGTGCTTCTCTGCCATGAGTGGGCTTTGGAGGACATGCTGACAGTAAGTTTGGTGGCTGGGTAGACTAGCTGACGTAGTTGAGCCGGGAGAGGTTGCCCCGCTGTGCTGGGAATGCCTGCCTTCTCACCATAGTCTGTGTGATCCGAAGTCTTGTATGTAGATCGCCTGCTTTCTTAGTTGAAGGTTGCTTGGCTACTGCTACTGACAAAACTGACCTTTTGAAAACCAGAGTGTTAATTGTACAGAACCGAGTGTTTGATGCATGTCTAAAAAAATCAAGGGGCATGAAGCCTATTAGTGGCAAAAATAGATAGAAATAAACAACTTCAAAAAAGCCTGAGCCAGTGCAGGGTTTTTTTGGAGGAAATATAAAGAGGATAGTTCAACACAATAAAGTTAATAAAATGGCTGGTAAAAGAAAGCTCCATTTGCTGTAAATTACACGGTAACCTCAGTGCTCTCCTACTGAACTTCATTATAGAATTAAAAAAAAATTCTTTGCATTTATAATTTTGAACCAACTCTGGCTTCTTATAAGATGTATGTTACTGAGCAGAACGCACTATTGCATCATTTGCAGGCATCAGAGGGGTGATGGGACAGTAGACAACACAATGTTCATGAAGAATCCCTAGTCCCATTCAGTGTACGTGGATGAGGTTTTTCGATGTCTATTATGATAATCATTGAGGTCATTATTAATATGTTTCCATCTGTCATTAGACAGTGGAGTATTCTCATACTGGATGCCAGGAACAATTTTCCATTTGGGTACGTTTTGAACCAGGGGCCATGCTTGTATACATAATCACAATGGTGGTTGAAGTCACCACTCTTGTTCTGAGCCTGACATCTGCTGTCTCTTACATAACTCTGGAGTTTTAAAGCCAGCATGATCTTAGATTTCCTCAGGCCTTAACCAGCTGAGCTGTAATTATCTCATTCTTTTCAACCTTTCTAGAGTACTGTGGACAAACTTATTAAGAAGACGAACCTAGCTCTTGTGGTTGGGACTAACAGCTGGAGAGAACAGTTCATTGAAGCCATCACTGTCAGTGCCGGTGAGTCCCCACCTCTGCATATAATCAAATTAGGTTGGCCCATCCCTGAGCTCAGTCTCAGTACACTGGCCAAGACGCCCACAGCATGCCAACCAGAAGACTTCTCTATAGGGAAACCAGTGGGTATGTAGCATGTGCTCACCCTGAGTGAACACACTAAGACTGTCTGCAAATGTTTTCTGACATCTGCTGTAATATGTTTTCCTCTTTTTTCAGTGTTAACTTTTTTTGTATAAATGTTAAAGTTAAGCATCTGATATGAAGATCAGTGTGGTATGATGGAAGGAACAGTGGATAAAGGAACTTCAGTTCTGCTCCCAGGGGCTCCATCGTTAACTAATTTCACAACTTTGGACATGTCATTTAATTTATCTGGGACTTAGTTTCTTTATATACAAAGTAAGGAGGAATGTACAGAACCAAGTGTTAAGAAAGAGTCTGAAAAATTAAGAAGTGTGAAGCTCCTCTATCTACATCTAGAAAAATCATCAGATGATCTGCTAGGTCCCATTAGCTCTAAATTTCTATGGTCTTCACCTGTGTTTTGAAAAAGCCAATCATGGAGGTCTGTATGAAAAAATACTCCCCCCAAAGGCATAAGATGACAGTAGAAATTTCAAAAGGACAATCAGGATGACAAAGGAATGGCACTAAGACGTTACACTTCTAACTACCCATATTGTGTTATTCTCTGCCAAGCCTTTGTTTGTCCTAGTAAAGACAGAGATTTCTTGCAAGCACGGTAGAGTATAGAATCTGGAGGGAAAAAAAGTTACCTAGATATAATACTTGCTACATATTGATGCAATTTAATCAACAATCATTTGTTAAATGTTTACTATATGCCTGACACTGTGCTAACCTCTGGGAAAAGAAAAAAAAAGTACCTGTCCTGAAGGTGCTTATATTCTGTTGGGAGAGACAACATGCAAACAACGATATAAATACAAGATATGTGTGTGTGTGTGCGTGTGCACACGTGCAAATCTGATGCAGAAAGGGGCCTACTGAATTTGCCTTGCCTACTGAAAATAACCGAAATAGGTATTATATGCTCAATAATAACTCCTAAAACAGTCCTGCACATTCCTCAAATGTGTCAATACAGAAACAGTTACTCATGCACAGACTATTGCTTATTACAAAACTCTCTTTAAAAAAAAAACCCAAGTGCTGTAGGAAAAGAGAATGGGTAAGGTTTTTATCAGTTTATTATTAGTGCTGTTCATAATGCTTTTCATTTTATTGGCTTCCTCCATTTAAGTATGCCATGAGATTTTTTGAACTTTAAATGGTAGCAACGATTCAAAGGAAATGCATTAGGAAACCTCAACAATTCTTTGCTCTGAAGCAAGGGGATTGAAAAAAATAGCTCGGTGTTTTCCTTTATATACGATGTTACTATGGTTCCATAATTCTAATTAATGCCTGCCCCACCCTCACCCCCAACAGTGAGGCATGACTTGTTCTCTTTTTTACAGAGAAACAGACAGAGATAGCTTGTTTAAGAAGTCAGAGAGAATTTGTGACAAATCTGCTAGTCTAGAACATAGAATAAATCTAAATATTTTATGAATTCATGATGTAGAGTTTAAATACCAAGTAAACTTTATATCTTTGTCAGTTGTCCCCCAAACTGTAGTATCATGGGTTGGGACTGAAAGGGAACTTAGGGCTCATTTAGTCCAACATTTTCATTTTATAGTGGGGGAAACTGAGGCCACCTTCAGAATTGAAATGACGTGGCTAAGGTCATACATGGAAGGTGTAAATGAATAAACCAAAAATGTTTCTTCTGACCCCAAATCCAGTGTTCTTTATGCCAGGTTTGTTGTGAATCAGCATACATATGTGTGTGTGTGTGTGTGTGTGTGTGTGTGTGTGTGTGTGTGTGATCCTGGGTACTTTACCCCATGGACCCCAGCTTCTTCATTCATAATATAAGTAGACATAGACTAGACAGTCTTCAAGGTCCCTGGCAGTTCCACTCTATGATGACCATAAATCCTGTGCTATTATGAATGATGAGAAGATGAGATATTCATTTAGCATTTTAACTCGACATTATGGGTTCAGAATATAATCAGGTTTATTTATAAATACAGCTGTAATCTATTTTCTAATATCAGATTTATCACACTCATTCTATGATTACCTAGATCCTAGATGAGCCATCTGTATCCCTTTGTTTCCTTGTATGTGATAAGAAAACAGTGCTCTGCACTGATGAAAAATCACACATCTATATGTGTGTATATGCATGTGCATATAACTTACTATCTATAAACAAAATATATGATATATGTGTTTTATACCACATGTTCCAAAAGACATGTACAGAAACATACATGTACATGTACACCCACATAGAGGGATATGTTAAATTGTACGTGTGTGTATGTCTAGATGTATGTGTGTGCATATGTACACCTGTACATATGTATAGTGGTTATATGTACAGATCCATACTCACGTATAAACAGGCAGTATATTTGTGTGTGAGATTTTCAGCTTAGAAATTCCTTCCACTCAAGTAGATCAGCTGCTAATCAACAACTTGGGATTTTAGTTGCCTGAGGCCCTGAGATGTTAAGGTACTTGAAGATGGTTTTGTTGTTCAGTTGTTCGATTGTGTCTGACTCTCCATGACCCCATTTGGCTTTTTCTTGGCAAAGATTCTGCAGTGGTTTGCTATTTCCTTCTCCAGTGGATTAAGGCAAAGAGAGGCTAAGTGACTTCCCCAAGATTACATAGCTAGTGAGTGTCTGAGGCTGGATTTGAACTCAGGTCTTCCTGACTCCAGGCCCCACCACTGAGCCACCCAGCTGCCTCCATGCTGACCACGGTTGTACAGCCGTTATCAGAGGCAGGGCTTAAACCTGCTTCTTCCTATGTCCTTCTATACCATATTGACCTTCTTATCATCAGTCTATCAGTCTATACACTTAATTCACTGTCCTTTTTATATTAACAAGAAACTATTGGCCCAGCTTCAAGCATGTACACACCTTGAATCTGTAGTTATAGTAGCTGGGTTGAGGTTACGCAGGGCAATCCACAATCTCTCTTGATATTTAGCCATCGTCTGTGATATCTGGTGAGCTATGAATGCACTTTATGATGTAGCTGGCTAAAGAAAGGGGTGTAGTAGAAGGAGCTGAAGTTACTGATTGATCAGAGCGTGATATTAATGAGACCAAGAACATGTGGCCAATTCCAATGAATGAAATCTATGGCTTTTTACTATGGCTAATTTATTGTGTGATAGACTAATTGATAAACCCTCTTTTTAACCATTTTTCCACCTACAAATTGGGACCAATACCTATTCAAAGGTGGGGAACCTGCAGCCTCGAGGCTGTGGCCCTCTAGGTCCTCAAGTGCGGCCCTTTGACTGAATCCAAACTCCACAGAATAAATCCTAGAGGGCCACATGTGGTCTGTAGGCCTCAGGTTTCCCACCCCTGGCCTATACAAAAGCCAGATGTCATTAAGTGAAAATGATGTTATCTTGTGAATCAATGCATGAAATTCAGATTCAACAGACTTGGGAGAAGCAGAATTGTATGGAAGGCAGCATGAATTTAGAACCAGAGGACCTTCATCAAGCCTCTCTGAACCTCACTATTCTCTTTTGTAATATAAAGGGGTTGGTTTAGATTAACTCTCAGGACCCTTCAAACTCCATAGCAATGATCCTATGAATTCCTTTACTCAACAAACATTTAATAATCGTCTACGTACATAAGCAGTCCACCATGTGAGACTTTGAGGGTCATACAAAAAGTAAAGTTAGAACAGGTCTAAAAGTTAGAAAGGTCTGGGTTTAAGTCCTGACCCTGGCATTTCCTGTCTATGTTGTGACCCTGGATAAGTAGCTTAACTTCTGAGTGCTCCCAGACAACTGTCAAAGATCATAAGCTGCAAAGGAGGTGCTGATCTATATTGCTCCCAAGGGGTTCTTTGCACCAAAGAAATCACAATTCCGAAGCTATCCTCCCAAAAACCATGATGAATTATAATTGTTCATATCCCTACATATATGTAATATATATATAGAGAGAGAGAGAGAGAACATTTATACACATGCACCTATGCATACAGTGCTTCAAGATTCATAAAACTTTAAGATTTTTACAAAATATTTTCCTCACAATATCTCTATAATGTAGTTAATACAAATATTATTATATATCTGTGACAGATAATACAGTGGCATGGTGGATAGAGTGCTGGGCCTAGATTCAGGAAGATCTAGTTCAAATACAGCCTCAGACACTTACTAGCAGTATGCCCCTGGTCAAACAGAGGGTAGGAACAATTTCATCTCTGTTTGCCTCAGTTTCCTCATTTGTAAAATAGGGATAATTATAGCACCTACTACCTAGGGTTGTTGTGAGAATCAGATGAGGTAATAATTGGCACATAATAAGTGCTATATAAATATTAGTGATTATTATTACTGTTGTTGTTATTATCATCATCATTATCCATGGTCACATAGCTAATAAATGTCAGAGACTACAGTCTCACCCAGGGCTTGTGTGATTCCAAGTCCAGAGTTCTCTCATTCCACCATCCTGACACACAAGTGAAAATGGATATTTTCTGGCAAAATGAAATAAATTGTTATGTTCCATAACCTTGATTCTTTAGATGTAACCACAACAACTGAGCTACAAATCATTCAGATGCAGTTTTACACTGTGAGCATTTTTGTGGTCATTACCCTGTGGGTGGGCACCCTATCGGCCCCCTCAGTTCCGAGTGGCAGAACTGGTCTGTGACCTTATGTATGTTCTTTTCTCCTCAATGTTAAAGTGACTATTTGGAAGTAGGCTTGAGTCCACAAAAATACACAATAATTTTTCCAGGCTTCTGGTACATTTGAATTAATGTACTATTTGGAAGCCTGTAAAATTTCAGGAAAGCAAACTTATTTTGTAGATGCAGGATTTCATAAAAAAGCAGTTACCAAATTCAATATTGGTATGTGTGATGAAATTTAAATGCCTATAAAAATGGGAATGTTCTTGTGGTGGTTTAATGGACAATGAAATTTGTATAATTTGCTGGAAAAACAAAACCTTACTGAGAAACATGGATTTAAGTTTTCATAGCCGATTTTCGGGCATTTTAAAAGGGCTTGGTTTATTTTAAAATATTAAAGGGTAGTTATGGCTTTTCATTTTCAATTTCTGGCAGTTTACTAGCTTAGGCAGAACTAAGAACATAGGCCTTCCCAGGAAACGCTGAACAATAATAATAGATGTACTCGGGAGCACATGTTACGAGAGTCGTGCCCCACTAGGCTCTGGATGACCTGGATTCTATTTCTGGTTCTATCACTCTCTAGCTGAGTGGTCTCAACTACAAAATAAAGGTGATGTACTAATTAAAGGAGCTAAAGACTTTCCTATTATTCTGTGATTCTTTGGCTCTTCTGACTTGTTTCCACCTATTACATCTAGTATGGTTTCATTTCCATCAAAGTACTTTGCTCGCAATATCTCTGTGAGGACAGGCATAGCAGATATTTTATCCCCATTGTGCATATGAGCAGACCAAGACTTAAATAACACTAACAGCTATATTTATGTAGCCCTATAGGCTTTAAAAAAGAGCTTTTCATACATTCACCCATTGATCTTCTCAACAAGCCTGTAAATGCCATTTTCCTGTGACACTTGAAAGGATGCTGTAGAGTTGTATTTGTTCCTATAGAGCAATCACACTATTAATCCAAAACTCATTTCACCTGGCATGCTCACTACTCAACCCCAGAAACAGCTCTAGCATAATTCCAACCCTCTGAAACTTGCCACCTCTATCCTTTTAACTCCATCCCTTCCTGAGTGGAAATGTTTCTTTCCCATTGGTCTGGGGTTAAATAAGCATTACCTAATCAAATTATGACTTGAAGTTGCATCCTAGGAGGTAAATAATGTTTCCTAATTCATTTACTTCTTATTCAGAAACATATTGTGAGAAGCCTTTAATGCCAGGGTTCTTAAAAAATTTTGTCATTCCTTTGGCAGTCTGGTGAAGCCTATGCATTCCTTATTCAGAATCATGTTTTTTAAATGGATTAAACAAAATATGTAGTATTATAAAGGAAAACAATGACATAAAAATTCAATTATCAAAAAAAAATTTGAAAATAAGGTCATGTACCCCAGGTTAAGGACTACTACCTAATGGAATTAAATACAAATGCATAAAAGCAGAAGAATTTGGTGATATGTAACAGACATGGAGATGCACCATAACGTTATGGGTAGAGAGCTGGCTCAGAGTCAAGGCTTGGGTTCATGTCTTGCCTTTGACACAGACTGGTCATGTGATCCTGGCTTGTCACTAGACTTCTCAGTTCCCCTAGACAGCTCTCTAAGACTAAATTGTAGAGCGGGTTCCAGTCTGCATTGGGAAGGGGGGTTTTCTCCTTGGAAGTTCTTATACCAATGAGATCACAGTCCATCTATAAATACAGATTGTACCTTCCATTTCATTCCTGACCCAGCTGAGGCCAAAGGCTAAAGTCCTGGCAGGGCTGAAATTCATCATTTTCTTATCTCCCATCCCAGAGATGAGAGGTTATCTCAGCAGTTCAATTCTCAGTTGGTCCCAATACATATCTGAGCAAAACGATTCTTTTTCACTTACACAGCCAACAGCACCCATAGTTAGATACCCTGTTCATTGCTGTAAAGATGGCGGTAATACTAATCCCGTACTGTGCCTTCTCTTCTTGGCTCAGTTGGAAATAACCTGCTCACACCACTCACACAAGATCCGATAGTGTGTTCAACTTCAATCTGTCCACACAAGCCCTCAGATGTCGTAAGTAACAGATTCCAGGCTGTGGCCAGATGGCAGTGGCCTGACGTTTTGAAATCAATGGCCTACGGTAGACCAGGACATCATCACATCCCTTCTGCCTTTCGGCTTCAAAAGTCTTAGTCATTCCTAGTCCATTGGCATGGCATCATGTCTCCAGCCTGTCTCCTTTTTCATCCCCTACCCCTTCCTCCTTTGTCAGTGGCACAGCCCTAGGTATACCCACTCCTAGCACGGTATGGGAAAAGAAAGAGTATCACGATCCCTTTTTTTACAGAGGAGAAAACTAAGTCTTATAGATATTGTAACAGAGGAGACTAAATCTTATAGAAATTGTAACTTCCCCATGGAGGCATTGCTAGTAGGTGGTATCACTGGGTTTTGAACCTAACTATTCCATATTGCTGATTTCAGGTTAACAGTAAACATCCATTTATCACTCACCCACTTTTCCTATGGTTCCATAGCTCATTCTTTGGGACTCGCATGAGATTATGGTAATGTTACCATGTGTCAGATTATTATACTTCAGTATATTAAGAGTGAAGGGAATTATTTGACCCTAAGAGTGGTGAGAAAGCAGGGATTCAACCATGTATTCTAGAGGTTCTCCTTCCACATCATAGTATAAGTACCAGGAGGAGTAGAGAAAACCAAATAAACGGCTGGCAAGCAAACCCCATTCTACAGAGTGCCTTGAAAGTGAGTCAGAAAGTCCAAATGACAACGACATTCATTATCCCTCTGGTTTGAGTTTCTCCCCTACCCCAACTACTCCCAAGTATTTGTGATGCCAAATAGAAAGAAATGACTTCAGGAAGAAATGCATGCAGGAAAGGGTCCTTGCAATTTTAAAATTCTATGATTCTGTGGGAGTGTAAAGCAAGTAAGGCTGTCAGTCAGTATTCCTCCAGCAGAAGAGTATTTCTTTAGGATGCTCTCAGGCCAGGTCTGTGTAGGGCCATGGAATTTTAGGAAAAACTATTGCTTTTTTTTTAAAGCCACATTACTCAATTTCATATAATTCTTCAGATTTTATTCAGCCCTCAAAGTGTCTGAAAATTGATCTTTTATTCTTTAGGATGCTCTCAGGCCAGGTCTATGTAGGGCCATGGAATTTTAGGTCAAACTATTGCTTTTTTTTAAAGCCACATTACTCAATTTCATACAATTCTTCAGATTTTATTCAGCCCTCAAAGTGTCTGAAAATTGAAAAATTGAAAATTTTTATCCTCAGCATGACTGTATTTTTTTTCTCATGACCTCCAATTTTTTTTTAAAACCATGCTGAGGCATGTAGAATGCTGGTAAAGTTAGGTTGAAAGAGAATTTGTTTTCTCCTACTGAAATAATGACTACTTAAAAATTTAGCTCAGACAGGTGACAACTCAGGATGACAATAGCACCAGGTACTCTTGTTTATCCCTTTGTAATATCTTTCAATTAAACATAGAATACACAGGCTGCTTTCCTGACCTACCTGGATATGTCACAGGGCATCATTGCCTCTGTAGAATGAGGCTGAAAGTTGAGATGTGGGAACTTTTCTCCTGTGTGTCAAACCTGAACCTTCTGGATTTTTCCATATTCTGAGAGAGTCAGTGCCAGCAAATTCATTCAAAAATTGAAGGAAAGGTTCAGAGAATTTAGAGTAGGAGGGAACCTTTGTGATCATTTGGCTCAACCCCATCATTTTACAGATCTCTAAAGAAATGAAGTTAAGCCATACATATAATAAATAGGTAATAAATAACAGAGCCAGGTTGTTTGTCTTCTGTAATTTTGGTTTTGGCCTCCTCCATATTTAATAGACATATCTACTGGCATCTTTAAATTCATAGAAAAAAACTTGATAAGGATTTCATGACTCTGGATTTCCCCCTTAGAATCCTGTAGTCAGCTTTGAGAGTGTGAAAGTAGCAATGCCTCTAATATTAGAGCTTTGTTGTTTAGTCATTTTTCAGTCATGGCTGACTCTCTGTGATCCTGTTTGGAGTTTTCTTGGCAAAGATACTGGAATGGTTTGCCATTTCCTTCTCCAGTCATTTTACAGATGAGGAAACTGAGGCAAACAGGATTAAATGGCTTGCCCAGAGTCACCCAGCTAGTAAGTATCTGAGGCTGGATTTGAATTCTGAGCCACCTAGCTGCCCTAGTATTAGAAGATCTGGTTTCAAATCCCTCTTCTGAGTCTTACTACATGTCTCATCTTGGGTAAAGCACGTAATCTCCATGGACCTCAGTTTTCTTATTTATAAGTAAAGGGTTTGGACTTGATAACTTCTGAGGTCAATTCCAGTTACGATCTTCTACAATGCTTTGTGTCAGATTATAGAAATATACCCATATCAAAAGCATTGCTCAAGAAATAACTTTACGAACATTATCTTAGTTCATCCTCAAAACAATTTCATGAGATGTTGCATAGGGGTTTTTTTTGCCCCATTTCACTGGTGAGAAAAACAAGGCTAAGTGAGATAAAGTCATTTGCTCAGGGTTAGATAGCTAGCACACGGTAGCCTATGTCATCTGATTCCATCTCTAATGCTCTTTTCACTATTTCAACAGTCTAGACATGACGTGAGTAGGGCCCACACCAGAATGGCGGCAGGGTCAAAGGAGAGAAGGCAGTGAATACAAGATGTGTTACGAAGTTAGAAATGACAAGCCTTGGCAGTTGATTAGATGTGGGAGAAGAGAATGGTCTGCTCATCTCTATTCAGCATCATTTCCTTGCTGGCTTCACTTAGTTCTCCCAGCTAGACTTCTCAACCCCACACTTCTCAGTGAGTCCAGGGGATGGTGGGAAATGGGGAAGAGAGAACAAGATTTACCAGGATTACCTGCTGTGTCCTGCAGTGGCCCATTGGAAATTCACCTGCTTTAGCTATTGCTGATTCACTAACCCTTATAAAGTGAATCACTGGAACATAAAAAATTCTCACCACTTTCTATATCACTAAAGACAGACTGATGATGTTGAGACAGCTTGAGCTTCTCAAAGCACTGTTCCATTTTCCTTCTGTTTCTATGACACAATAGGCCTCCTTTACAACCTTCTCTTTTCATTAGCCTCATTTTTTCCCCACCAATTCAGGGACAGAGACAAATTAAGTAATTTGCAAAGAATCACAGCATGTTAGAATACAAGTAGGACAAGCCTTCCTTCTACTTTCTTTTTTTCCTTCTGAGTAAAGTCATTCAGCAGCTCATTGACTGTTAAAAGTGGCAAGATTTTGCTTTCTTTTCTATATATGGACACTGTAGGTATCCAGTGACACAGTGGGTTAATAAGAACTTACTAAGGGAATGGACAAGAAAACTTCCTGGTGTCACCATTCAGAAAGTCCCATGTCACACACATTGGCATCATCATCCTTTGAAACCTGTGGGAAGCATCCTTTCTCCTGTTGTTTAGAACTTTCTTGAATGAATCAGTGCTTGGGAAATCTGTAGGGCTGACAGCATCTTCAAGTGAATTAATGTTCAAGAGCATCATCAATCTGACAGTTCTTAGATCTGAGGAACTCAATTTGACTGAGATCTTTTATTCATCTACAGAATTCAAAGCACATAAGGAATGACAGTGAGGATTTCCTTTGACCTAACCCCATTCCCTAAACCCACTTGAGATCAGCAGTTCTTTCCTTCCTATTAGGAGGAAGTGGAGTGGAAGTGTCAGAGTGGAAGGGGTACCTACAGTCTCTGGAATTAGAGGATCCGAGGTTCAAATCTCACTTATGGCACTTATTATCCCTGAGCCTTCAGCAAAATCACTAATCTTCCCAGGCCTTTATTGTTTCACCTGTCACCTGAGGGTGTTTGGTAAGATGGCCTCTGAGGCTTTGCCCAGCTCCAGGTCACTTTTCCTATGAGCTGATCATTTGTAACCTTCTTCCATTCCAAGTTTTTATAAGGGGCAGAGCCCACAAAGTGTCTCATTGTTTAGCTTATCCTCTTGCAACCCAAGTAAGAGACTTGTTTGTCAGTAAGCCAGCAGAGAAGCACCACTATCATACAGAAATAACTTGAAGAAGATCTTCCTAATAAATTTGTATTTTGATTAATACCAATGCCTCTTTCCTCCTGAATTAATGCAAATTCAGGAAAAGCTGAAGATTTCTTGGCATGTATCAGAGATCTAGCTCTGGAAAGGATCTTAAAGGTCATCTGTTCTTTTCCCCTCATTTAACAGGGGAAGGAACTGAGTTCCAGGCAAGTTAAGAGATTTAATAAAAAATTCCATAAGTAGAATGCATCAAAAGCTGGATTTGAACCCAGGTCTTGTGATCCTCAAATTAGATCTCTTTCTACTATACCACATTGTCTCCTTCCATTCATAATGGATCTCTCTGACTAGCAATGAAATACCTTTTAAAGAGGCCTTACCTGAAAAGTCTTATCAAATCATAGTACTCTGACCACTGTTTCCTTTGGTGGGATAAAGCAGTTTAAACAGAACCTTTTTTTAATTTTACTAGATGCTAAAACATGGCTGAAATGCAAAGGAAATCTTTTCTCTCTTCCTTATTGTTGAAAACAGTTCCTCTGACCAGGGAGGAAATGTCCTTCACCACTGAAAAGCAGGGGACTATTTCTGTCTCATTATCATGTCCTGTGAATATGGGCAGCAAAAGATTATTTTTCCATCTCCCCCAATAAGACCAAAGTAAAGAACGAAAAAGAGGGAAAGAAAAAAAGGAAGAAAAGAAAATAATAAGATCTAAAAAGAAACAAAATAAATTAAATTGGAATATTTGAGGGAGTAATATGCTAGAAATCTAGGAAGATGGAAACCAGGATGTCTAATCCAATCTATTAGAACCCAATAGCTTTTAAGTGCTGCTGTGTATGGGGTGAGAGGCACCATAACCAACTGGTTGGAGGAGCAGCTTTGGAGCAGGGCAAACCTGGGCTCTTCTTGACCTTTTGACCATGGCCACTCTACCACTCTAAATTACAAATAAGTTGCTATATTGGTGGAGGAAGTTTTCATACCAGCAGTTCTAGACCTCTTCCTCAAAAATTCAAATTGAAAAATTGCCCAGACTTTGAGAAGTTTACATTCTCTGATGAGGAACAGTCTCAGGAGCAGGAGGAATATTGAGTGAATACTTCATCCTTCATGCTAGGAAAGAGATGGGGTGGAGGGGGCAGGAGAATGGGGAAGAAATTCTCCTCTGGCTCCTGGTTATGCTTCAGGTTTGTTTTTGCTTTTTTTTTTTTTTAAAGAATATTGTGTTTGGCTGTTTCTCCTCCCAAATTGCCTATTACAAAAGCTTGGGGAAAACATTGTATTGCAGGTCTCAGGCATGATTCAGCTCTCTTATTGGAAGGTACTCCAAGTCACGTCTCTAATGCTGCAATTGTCTGAATTGGCAGAAGTTCAGCCTGGCAAACAATATGACTTAACTGGATCCCAGTCTCTCTTTTGTTGGCTTAGCCTTCTGCTGTTTGAATGCAGTCTGACTTGGTGCTTACCCGACAATAATTGCAGCAAGGGGCCTTTTTATCCCTCTGCAGGAGACTCTGTACGCTTTGTAGTCCTTGGGGAAATGTTTCTGCATTTTCTAAAGAGATCGAAAGCGGTAGGTGTCATCCCCCAATACCCATCTGCATGCACAAACACACACACACGCATACACCCCTCCACTGCTCCCTGCAGAGGCAGGAAGCAGCACTATTGAAAGCAATTAACAATAACTCTTCTTGCTGTTCATAGCCTGCCCTATTAATTAAGAGCTTGGCATTCAGGCCTAGCAATCCAAAGTGACCAGAGAAGCTTTGACAAGCCCCAGTGGGTCTCTCCCGATATTGTCTTTGCTTGGCCATGCCTGGTGGGTTAGAGTATCTGATGCCCAGTGAGGGCATTCTCTCCTCATGTGGTCTGGGTGACTTTGGCATTTGAACAGCTGAAACCTTAGCACTCTAGGCATTTTACTGCCCCAGCCTCCTTTCTGATTAGCTAAAGAACCTTCGTATTTGATGTGTTGTATTTGGGGGGTTAGGAGGTTATCCAGAAGAGAAGATTAAGATGCAGCCCCCTGATAATGTCATCAGAGTTGATTTCCATCCTTTACCTGGTGGCCAAAGGAGAAATTAAAGGGTTTTTTTCGCCTCTATCTCCTCTATTTTCCTTTATCTCCCTGAGCTTTGTGTGACACCATCAATTATCTGTAGGTTTGAGGCATAAAGTGCCTTGCCAGGCTTATCTTCCTCTTCCTCTTCCACACGTCCAGCCAAAGAATGCAGTATTAAAAAGAGTCCTGGATGACCTGCATTCTTACCCTGCCTCTTTCCCTAACTACCCAACAGGCTTTGGGAGGTCACTTTTCCCTTTTAGCCCTCACTTGTCTCACCTATCCAGTTAAGAAAAGGGAAAACTAGTAAAGGATTTTCAACTCAGGGCTTCCTGAATCCACGCCCAGTTCTCTTGTCTGCTTTACCTAGCTGCCTACTGTATGAATGTAATTTAAATTCAAATACGGCAACTATGTGAAAGGCATACTGGTCTACCAGATCAGAAAGGGAAGAATACAAAGTTAAATTCTAAATACTAAATATCTACTAAAAAAAAAAAGGACTTGACATGTATTAGCTGTGTAACCATAATTAACATCTCTTTGACCGTCAGTTTGTTCGTCTATAAAAGGGGATGATAACATAGTAAAAACAGGAATAAAATAATAATCCTGAAGTAGCTAATTATAGTGGAGAAAGAGCCAGACTCAGAGTCAGGGACAACCAGATTCAAGTTCTGCCTGCATTAGGTACCAGCTCTGTGAGCCTGAACAAATCACTAGTTGCCCAAGGCAACCAAGATGACAAATTAGAGTTAATTGCCTATATGCTTTGGGCATATGGCCACTTAGCTCTTCTGAGCCTCAGTCTCTTCATATACCAATGGGGAAGATAAAACAATGGGGAGATAAATACCTCACAGAATTTTTGTAAGGATCAGCTAAGTGTTTTGTGCAAAAAGTATGATATAATCAATGAATATAAGCTCACTGAGGGCAGCCACTGCAATCATTTTTTTTTAATTTCCCAGTGTCTGGCACTTGATAAATTTTGACAGAAAGTCCTACCTTAATGAAATTACAAGCTTACATACACACCCCCCCCTCACATACACACATCCCTCTGGAAAAGTAGTAATAATACATGACTACATTACTTACCTTACAAGGTAGTTGGGAGGATACCAGTTTGTACATCTCAGAGCACTATATGCGTGGGAGCAATTCCTCCCAAAACAAAATGAAAACTTGAGTCAATAACCTAAATAATTCATGTCAAAACAAAGGTAGCTGTATTCAAACCAGGACTGTCTGCCCACATGGATAACCTAGATATTTGTCTTAGTTTGTCCCTTTTCTAGTTGAGAACTTGCCTGAAATACATTAGGACTGCAAATGTTAGCCTGGACACCAATTCCCATCTCTGTTCTCACAGATATAGCTTCTCTTGATTCTGTCTAAGGCAGCCACAGGTATATGAAGCCTGTAGAGAAAGGTGGGCTACTGTGGTACGAGGGACAGAACTCTGAGTTTGTAGTCGAAGGCTTTAGGTTCAAATGCTGGCTTTTCTACTTAGCTGTGTGACCTTGGATAAGTTACTGCCTCTTTAAGCCTCAGTTTTCTCATCTGTAAAATGAGAGTCAGACTGTTGTTGTTGAATCGGGTCTGACTCTTCATGACCCTATTTGGGGTTTTCTTGGCAAAGATACTAAATGGTCTGCCATTTCCTTCTCCAGCTCATTTTACAGACAAGGAAACGGAGACAAATGGCGTCAAGTAATTTGCCCAGGGTCACACACTTATGAAGTATCTGAGGCCAAATTTGAACTCGGGTCTTCCTGACTCTAGGCCCAGGGCTGTGTTTCCTGTGCCATCTAGCTGCTTGAGAGTCAAGCTAGATAACCTCAAAAGTCCCTTCCAGCTGAAAATCTTATAATCTTACTCAGAGCTGATCACACATAAAAAGAGGGTACCAAAGCTCAGCATTTGCTCAATTCCAACAAACTATGGCTTGTTAGAGCTGGAGGGGACCTTAAAGGGCATCTACTCCAGCTCCTCCATTTTACCGATACTGATGTTAATGGCTGCAGTTTAGTTAGTGCCTTAAGGTTTGCAAAGCACTTTACATACATTGATTCATTTGTTCTTCACGTTAATCCTGTGAAGTAAAGGTTATTGTCATTTCCATTTTACAGATAAACTGAGGAACAGAGAAGTTAAATGACTTCCCAAGGATCACATAACTAATGTCACGGGTGGAATTTCTTGACTTTGTCTAGCCCTTTACCTACTACCAACAAGGAAACTGAGGCTCAGAAAAGGGGATGTGGGGATTAAAAGAAGAGGTTAGTCAATCAGTATTTACTGATTGATCACTGAGTTAATATAACTGTATGTTAACTTCCGGAAATTTCAGAGTATTCAATCAGTATTTACTGATTGATCACTGAGTTAATATAACTGTATGTTAACTTCCGGAAATTTCAGAGTATTTATTTATTAGGTAATCTACACTGAGAAATATTAAACTTGAGACTTGGGACAGTTATTGGAAAACTATTGTGGTATAGTTGCAAGCATCCCCATAAAAAAATCAGCATGCTGTCTTGTGTACAAAGATGTCATTTTTGGCTCGTCAGCAGTAACTGATGACAGGGACTGCTGTTAATTCGTCTTCACACTCCTAATTGCCCAACCCAGGTGGGGATCAAATCACTGAGCTCAGTGTTATTAGCAAGACCCTCAAATCAACTGGGATAAACCAATCACAGACTAGCTGGGTGAGACCCAAGAAGGATTTGGAGCTTCCCAGCAGCAACTCAGTGCAGGGATGCGATTCACAAGAGACTAAGAAATCAATGCCAAGAAGTGACAAATGAAAGAGTGCAGTTCTCATTTCCCCAGTCCACCCAGAAGCAGAAATGTTCAAAAGCAGAGCTGTGGCCAGAGGCAGAAAGAAGGAAAGGCTCAGTCTGGATTCTGCAACCTAAACAATCTTCTGATCAAAGTAAACTGGGTATCATATCTAAGCATTTTGTTTCTTCACAGCCCATTACAGACTTAATTTAGGAAACTGAGCAATAGACCTGGGATGGGGAGCCCTAGATTTGAATCTTTACTCCATCCATTAATAGCTGTGTGACCATAGGGAAGCCACTGCTTTCTCTAGGCTTCACTTACTTCATTTGTCCATGGGGGAAATAAGACCGTAATATCACCCTCACAGCACTGTTATGAAGATCAGAGGAGATAATGAATGTGGAGTGCTTTCTTCTGAAAGGATGATATAAATATGGAGTGTTATTATCATGATCAGTGGAATGTAAGCTACTTGAGGGTAGGGACTATATTCACTTTTGTATTCCCAGTGCAGTACTTAACAAACATTTTGTTGAATGGAATTGAATTTGTAGCAGAAAAGGGGAAAATTGGTTCTTATCTTCAGTTTATGGGAATTGGGAAGATGTGATTGGAGAGCTGAGCCACCAAGAGGCTTGTGCTGTTGGGTGGGACTAGAAGCAGGGTCCCTTTTGCCAGCCCTGTAAGAAAGAGTTAAAGCCAAAAGCAGACGTTATGAAAAATAGGAAAGGGAATGCAGGGTAGCTAAAATGTTAATAATCATTTTGTACTGTGCCAGTGATGGATTAATTAGATTCTCAGACACTCAAGCCTGGAATGCCACTTTGCTTGTAAAACCAGCTAGCAGGCATATTCATCCTAGCTGGGGCTTTCAGGGTGATGTCGAAATTAGCTAAACACTTGGAGACAGGGCTGGGGTTGGAGAGGCTGTCTCTGGTTCAGATCAACTCAGTTCTTAACTGGAGACTCCAGTAGAAGTGGCCACCAGTCCAAATAGAACTCCACTTTTTGGGAGGGGGTGGAGAATGGAGTGGACAGAGAGGGGAACTCCCATAGCATGTATGCAGTAGTCATCCAAGAGTAGGAAGTAACAACCGAAGCAACTACAGCATTACAAATGAGATTTCTTGGATGATGAAGCAAAGTTTGATATGTGTTCTCTGAACAGGGACTTGACGTTACATTGCTATTAGAGATCATCTAATCCAGTCCCCTTATTTTCCAGAAACTGAGGCCCAGAGAAATGAAATGATTTATCACAGTCATCAATCTCTTAATAATAAAACCAGCATACTTTTAAGTATATTGTTTTAAGGTTCACAAATTATTTTTCCTCCTAGTAAAGTAAGGGCAGTAAGTAGTGCAAATATCATTAAGCCTATTTTATTGGTTGGTAAACTGATGC
This sequence comes from Phascolarctos cinereus, assembly GCF_003287225.1. Taxonomy (NCBI): domain Eukaryota; kingdom Metazoa; phylum Chordata; class Mammalia; order Diprotodontia; family Phascolarctidae; genus Phascolarctos; species Phascolarctos cinereus. Next base: position 84,439,522 of record NW_027555625.1, on the reverse strand, counting down.
TCAGAGGGGAAATGACTTGGCCATAGTCAAACAGCTGGTAAATAGCAGAGCTGAGACTCAAATGCAGTTCTTCTGGCTCCAAATAGAGTACTCCTTCCACTATGCTATGTTCCATAATTACTGAAGTTTTAATATTTGTCTTCAGTACCTACTCTCATTGTTATAAGCACATTATATAGCCATTTTCCATAGTCCTTAGATATATAATAAGAAATAAATGGGTTTAAATTGGGCAGATCACTTAACCCCTGTGAGTATTGGTTTCCATTCATCTGTTAAATGAAGAAATTGGACTAAATGACCTCTAAGCAGTTTCTGGCTCTACATCTCTGATACTCAATTCTTGAGTAGTTTAGATCCAGGCCTCACAAATATGGGATCAAGGTGACGGGCAGGTACATGGGGTTAGATGAGTGCAGAGGCAGCTCTTAGAACTTTAGTGGACTGCACTGGGAGGAGGTGGGAGATTCATTTAGGTTCAAATGAACACTCATGGTCAAGGCACCAGGAGTCATGAACATGAATAAGAAAGAATTCTATCCCTCCAGGAGTTGGCAGGATCTGAAAGGGAATGAGTACTCAAATTGTGTCTCCAACATGTATTAGCTGTGTGGCTGTGAGGACATAGCAGATGCTAGATTTTGGATTCAAGAAAATGTGGATTCGAACCCTGTCTCTGACACTGTGTCATTACCATAAAGTGGTAATAATAGTAACAACTGCCTAACAGGATTATTGTCAGAATTGAATAAGATGATAGATGTAAAGCACTTTGCAAAAAAGTGCTACATAGATGCAAATTACTGGTATTATTATTAACCTCTCCGGGCTTCAGTTTTCTCATGTGTTAAACAGGGATAATAATAATAGCTACATAACATAGTTGTTAGAACAATGATGATGGATGCAAAGTAAACCTTAAAGTGCTATGCAAATGAGAGGTATTATTAATTATTAACCTCTAAGAATCTTACTTCTCTCATCTGTAAGATGGTGATATTGCATTACTTAACTCAGAGGACTATGAGGTGAGAAAGCACTTAATAAACTTTAAATCATTCTATAAATGTAAGTTAGTATGGTTAATCAAGAATCACCATTAAGTCAGTTCAGGAGAGGCTTTGTCTCTGAAAAATAGAGCATCTCAAGAACACAAGTTCAAGGGGTCCTTTCAAAATATCACTCTATCAAGGAAGATTTTGTAGGTACACAAATAGATACACTAAAGACACTAAATGTACAGGATAGACAGATATAGATATATCCACACATACATACACACATGCATGTAAATATATATGTCCATATACATATATGTATGTGTGTAGATGTGCATGTATATAACCATATGCATATATACATGCATATATGCACACACACACACATATATATATGTGTGTGTATGTGTGTGTGTGTGTATATATATGCATGTAGGTCTAAGAAGAAGAGATAGATTTCTTCTGACTGGAGGGAAGGATCAGGGAAGGCTTCACAGAAGAGGTGGTACTTGAGCTGGGATTTGTAAGACTGGAGAGATTCCAGGAAGGAAAGCTCTTCCAGGGACAGAAAAGAACATGAAGGAAAATATGGAGATGGGGAAAAGTAAGACAAGTTTGGAAAAGAGTATGTAACTCAATTTGGCTGAAAAAGAGGATCTATGAAAGAAGAGTAAGTTGGAGCCAGAATACAGAAGGCCCTGACTGCCCAGTTACAGAGCCTGGACTTCTTTCAGTAGGCAATAGAAAGCCATTGTCACCGCTTGGGCAAAAGAGTAACCTGGTCCAAGTTATTCATTACAAAGATGAAGCTGGTTTGGATGGACTAAAGTGAGAAAAGACAGGCATCCTTTCTGGAGGGAGGTCAGTTGGGAAGTCATCAGGAGCTGATTCAAGAAGAAATGAGGGACTGTCCTAAGGTGGTGGCAGTCAGACAGAAAGCAGAAGTGTTTATTTTACAATTAATAAAAGACGTTAGAGGAAGCATGAAAGAGGTGATTCTAGTTCTGCCCCCGGCACATATTAGCTATGAGATTACAGGCAAGTCATTTAACATCAGCTGGCCCAGACAACTCTAAAGACTGCAAGGCAGAAAAATCACCCCTGATCTTTATCAGTAGAGGATAGGAGGATTCCACACAGATGAAATTATATGTTTGGACAGACAAACACCAAGCAGTAAGGAAAGGTGATTCTTCGATGAAAGACCCAGAATGCCTGACCTTTCCACTAGATGCATCCCTTGAAATATTTCAGGAGCAAAGTCCACACGCTTCATTCTGTCAAGCCAACAACATTTGGGAGCCCTCAGTTCTCTGAGTGTCTCATTTAAAATCTCAACACAAGGAACAGACCAGTTCATTTTCAGGCTTAAACAGGTTCATTTGGGTAATGATCAAAATCTCATACAGCTAGAGCTCTTTCTCAGATTCGTTTGTCGTCTTGGCATCTGCTGCTTGTGCAAAATTACATTTCTACCACATTAGCTGTTGCTTGTGGTGAGCTCAACATCCTAACCAGAGCCATGATGGCCTGAGCTAATGAGCATTTTCTTCTTAGTGCAGAGTTTCACCCTGGAATGCATAATATGTTGTTTTAGCTGATTCATTTCATGGTTACAGATGCTCATTCCAGGGTATGATGGCCAACCCATGCCCCTCATTTACAAAGCAGTGGAATTACTACAGCCAAACTGAGTTGGTCTTAAGAAGGATTTATCGTATCATCTGTGTAAAAAAACTAACAACCCAAGGGGGTTGATGAGGAATTAACAGGGCCTAAGAAGAGAATGGAGGAGTAACAATTTCTCTTTGAGATATTCAAGTCTACACATTTCATTCATTCATTCAATAAATATTTATTAAATGCTTTTGGTATACCAAGCACTATACCAGCCACTGAGAATACAAAGAAAATAAACCAAACAGTCCTTGACTTTAAGGAGTTTATATTCTCTTGGGAGGAGACAACACATGTAGAGAAAAGTGAATAAAAAGTACTTACAAAGTAATTTCTAGAAGGAGAGAATGAACAACTGAGGTGATTGGGATAGGCTTCCTGTAGAATGTGACACTTAAGCTGAGTTTTGATGAGATCAATCAATCAACATTAATTAAGTGCCTGTGCTAAACACCGGGGATCCAGAAGAAGGTTAAAAGATAGTCCCTGCTCTGGGAGCTGGCAGTGCAGAGGAGAGGAAACAGGAAGGAAGAGAAGAGAGGACAGGAGAGGCAGGAGAGATCTACAGAGAAGAGACTTCACTTGGGGGAATCAAGGATTCCTTTGTCTGCCAATCCTGGAATGTTGGGAATTTTATAACATGAGGACACAGTTAAATTTTTCACTTATAAACCAGGTACAATCCTTAGTAGGTCAATTTTTATGACTCTTCAAATTGAAACCCATATACTGAGTATATACAGTAAGACATACTCTTAAGGACCTAATGTGAAAAGGCCAGATATCATCTTACACATTATACGTGGATGTGTATGCAATTCCTGAGAGTCAGGGCTTAGAGAAATATCTGTTACAGTGATCAGAAAAATCGTGACCAAGAGAAATGTTCACTTAGGTTGAGCCTCTGAGGAGCTGATCCAGTGGCCCATTGAAACTATCACTTGTGAAAAACAGACAAGCTATGGTGTATTAGTCCCTTCACTGAACTGACCATGAAAACAGTAGAGGGAAATAATTGTGTTTTTTTTTTCTTGAGATAGAGAAAACTGAGGCAGCTGGGTGGTGCAGTGGATAGAGTTCTGGCCTTGGAGTCAGGAGGACCTGAGTTCAAATCCAACCTCAGATACTTGACACTTACTAGCTGTGTGACCCTGGGCAAGTCACTTAACCCCAATTGCCTCACCCCCCCAAAAAAAAAAGGGATAGAGGAAACTATCCTCATGATTTAGCAGAAAGAGTCAGAAAGGGTCTGAATCATGGCTCTGCTATTTACCACTGTAAGTAGCACCTGGGACAAATAGAATATACCTGGAGAAGTCACTTCACTTCCTGGGCTTGATTTCCTCTTCTTCACAATGAGGGTGTTGGAACAAATGATATTTAAGGTTCTTTTTTTGATTTTTTGTTCTATTTCAATGAGTTCTGTCGGTGAAAAGGGGACCAGGAAAAAGCAGAGACCTTGGCTTTTTATACTTGCATGTGTGAGTTGTCAAAAAATCGCAGTAATGAAGGAAAAGGCACATTTGTCATGATGTCCCCAAGTACATTTGTACTGGGCGTGCAAATCATGATGTTCAGAGAAGAGAGATGTAAAGTGAGCCATACTTGAAAAAAATAGGAATAAAAGGTAATACAGTAATCATTCAAACTAGAATATGCAGCAGGGGAAAAAAAGCATTGATTGGGCCTCAGGCTTCACAATCATGTGACTTGTACAGCATTTGAAGCAGGTGAAAATCTATGTGTAATGGGATGTAGATTGATTCAGGATTTCTTTGAAAGTGACCCACTGTGATAAAAGAAAACAGTGGCCCATTCTGGCAGAACTTGGTCTCCACTGAACTAGAATATTCTACTCATCCTATTCTGCCCTTCTCTCCTAAGTGAAGAGATCACCTCCCTCCTTAGTCCTCATTCCTTGGGAACAAGTATCTCTGATCCCTGAAATTTATGGAAATATGCCACCTTCAGATAAGTTGGCTTATCAAATATGTCATCAATAGATATAAGGACCAATGGGCTTACTCAAATGCTTGCCTGCCATCCACAATGACCTAGCTGCCAGGATTCATGGCATATTTAGAACTAGAGCCTAGAATCACACTGAATTTCTTCATCATGCTTCTAGTGACTCTGATATGTTTTAAAAGGGACTTGTAATATCTTGCATATCGTATATTGTAATAGCTTTCATATCTGTCCCCTTTTCTGCACTTACATGACCAGTTTACCAGTTCAGGCCCTGACTACCTCTAGCCTGAACTACTGAAATATCCTTCTAATGGTCTCCCTGTGAAATGTTTTGCAAACATTATAGCATTATAAAAATGCTAGCTATTATTTTTCTGTTAAGTAAAATCTGAGCTGGAAAGTCAAATTTACAAGTTAAAATGTAACCAGTAAAGCAATTTAGAAGCACCTCCATTTGTAAGCACCAAAAATTTCCCATTCCAGGAACAGGTGTTGGGGGAGAGAAGATACCACTGACTTCGTGATTCAGTGAAAAAGAACCAAACATGGAAACAGGAGGCCAAGGATTCAGTAGTAGTCCTGACTCTATCATATGCAATTTATATGACTTTGAAATTCTGTGCCATTCCAATCTCCTTATTTGAAAGATAAACAAATTAGGGGCCACCAAGGTGAAGTTGTCTGCTCAGAATTGGAAAACTCAATGGCTATCTAATCCAAGCTATACCTGGGGAAAAAACAAAACAAAACAAAACAAACTCCTTCTACAGTGTTGCTACCAAGTGGCCACTCAGCCATCATTTAAAGATCTCCAATGCAGGTGAACTCTCTACCTTCCAAGAGAGCCTCTTCTACTTTAGGATAGCTCTAATTTTTAGGAAGCAATACACAGACATAGATAGAGAGATAGATAATAGATGTAGGTCAAGATAGAGATATACATACAGATACAGGTGAAGATACTGATATAGATAGATATAGAAATACATGTAGATATAGATATATGTTTGGATCTAGAAACAGGTCTAGATATAGGTGTAGGTTGAAATATAAATATAGGTCTTGATATAGATATAGGCACAGATATAGATATAGGTCTAGATCTAAATATAGGTCTAGATGTAGACACAGGTCTAGGTATAAGTATAGGCTTAGGTATACACAGACACACAGATATGGGTACAGATATAGATACACATGTAGATATATATACAAATGTATAGATATAGGACTAGAAATAGATATGGACACAGATATAGGTACACATATAGATATAAAGATATAGGGCTAGATATAGATATAGACACTGATACAGATACAGATATACCTATAGATATAGGCCTAGGTAGAGATAGAGATCTAGATATAGGTCTAGGTATATGTATATATATTATATACATATACATATAGGTACAGATGTAGACAGATGTAGATATGCATGTAGATCTAGACATAAATATAGATATATATAGATATAGATATATATAATATGTATATATATATATACATATACATATAGGTACAAGTATAGGTACTGATATAGATAGATGCAGATACAGATAGATCTAGATCTAGATACAAATGTAGATATAGGTATAGATACAGGACTAGATATAGATATGGACACATGTAAGTATAGGCACACATATAGATATAGACATAAGTCTAGATATAGACACAGACACAGATATAGGTCTAGATGTAGATCTACGTACAGGTACAGATATAGATGTAAATATCAGGCCTAAATTTGCCTCTTCAGCTTCTGTCCATTGTACCTCATTCTTCCTCCTAGGGCCAAAGAGAATTAATCTGATCCCATTTTCCCTTGAAAGTCTTTCACATATTTGAAGGCAGCTAGGTTAAACATTTCTAGTTCAGTTGGTCCATCAATAAATATTTAAGTGCCTACTTTGTGTCAGGCACTGTGCCAAGTGCCAAGAATACAAAGAAAGGCAAAAGACAGTCCCTGCTCTCAGGGAGGTCATAATCTAATGAGGGAGATGTTGAGTAAACAACTATGTAAGACAGAAGGTCTATACAGGATAAATTGGAAATAATCAACAGAAGGAAGGCACTAGAATTAAGGGGGATCAGAAAAGACTTGCCAGAGAAGGTGGAATTTTAGTTGGAATTACCTTCAATTAGTCATTATGCAGCATGAACTTGATGTCCTTCACCATCCTGGTTGCCATGCTCTCCAGCTTATCATTGGTCTTCCTAAAATGTGGTACCTAGAACTGCATACAATACTCCAGATGAGTTCTAACCAAGGCCTGGTGCAGTGGGACTATCACTTAGATACAATAGGATTAGACAAATTCCAAAATTGTCCATTCAAGCACCCCCTGCAATACTGGAAGCCCAATAAAAGAAACTCCCCCCTCCCCTGCCCTTGCTGGATACCTTCTTGAAGCTATAAGCAAGGATCTTTGCAAAGGGAAAGGTGAAATTTTGGTTCAGAAATACAAATTTAACCTTAAGACTTCATATGTCTGCAAAACAATGAAATAATAATGAAGATGAAAACATAATAATAATAATATATCAAGAAAATGTAAAATGATAAAAGCAGTAACCAAAATAATAATCATTACCTTCATAATTTCTCACTTTGCAGAAACTACCTAATTATATACCCCAGCACATTTCTCATGGAAAGATATTATTTAGATCTTTTTTTATAAATACAGTGCCTACTGTTAGGTAATAAAATACCATGTCCTCTGACTTCTTCCTGTTATTGTTTTTATAATATATTATCTTGTTCATCCTCAAAATACAAAATTCAGGTACAAAAAAATATTTCTGTTAGAATACTTATATCTAGTTCTTTGAGACTGGAGAGAGGGATATAAAAGGGAGAGATAAACAGAATTTAAATTCATTTAAATTTAATATTTATTAATATCAAAGACCATGTTTCTGCTAGGGACATAAGATGAAAAATAGCCTAGTGCCTGCTCCTAAGTATCTTACAGTTTTAAATGGGAAGATAAGACATAGAGAAATATGCCCAGCAGGATGGTTACATGGATATGGAAAATCCCATGAGAAATTTGAGAAGGGGAAGGTCAAGTTTTATGGGAGGGCTGGGGGGTGATCCAGAGAGGTGATATCTGAGTTGGCCTTTAAAGAAGAGGCTTCAAAAAGAAATGATGAGAGGAGGTCTATAAGACAGCATTAGCAAAGCATGGCAATGAAAGAAGATAGTCTCAAAAAGAGGGGATGGATAGTAATCCAGTTTGTCTGGAATGCCGAATGCATGAAGAGATGAAATTGAGATGAGCTGGACATGTGGACTGGTGACAAATTTTGAAGGACCAAAATGCCAGGGTTCAAAGTTTAAACCTTGTTCAGTAGGCAATAGGAAAGTGATAAGGTGCTAGTATCATCCTCCATTGTACAGAGGAGGAAGCCGAGGCACAGAAGTTGAAATGACTTGCCCAGGCTGACACAGCTGGTAAGTGTTGGGAGGCCTTCTTGACTCCCAAGTTTCACAATGTGTGTCCTGTGCCCCCTAGCTGTCTCCCTACTGCCACTGGAGGAACCACATGTGATTCAAAGGCACTGTGATATTCCAGGACTTGTAACTCTATGGTATCATAGGGGAAATGTCCTGCTAAAATGATGAATGTGCCAGGGAGAAGCCTAGTCTTCACTAAAAACACTAAATAATATCCCAAATGTAACTCGTCCTACTGTCTTCCTCTCATTCAGTTCTGGGCTGAAGTCATTGCCATCTCATCTTAATTTCTTTAAAAAAAATAGTATGCCATTTCAAGCTGAACCCTGCTGTAAACCAGTCCACAGGACCTTTTTTCTCTCTAGGGATTTGGCCACTATTTAATCAGCCAAAATTATATTGCATAATGTAACAAGAAGGGCACTGATCTTTGAATCAAAAGACCTGGGTTCAAATATGGTTCTGCCACTTAATAGGTGAATGATCATATGTTATTTCACCCCTGTGAACCTCAGTTTTCTCAGCTGTTAAATGGAAATAATAATACATGATTTTTACAGAGTACTTGTAAACCTTAAAGTCCCTTAAGCATAAGCTATTCCATCATCAAAATTTAGTTGCATGAAGATCTCTGCGTTATTGATTAATTTTTAAAAAAATAAGGAGCTGGTTCTGGTTTCCTCTCTATTCCCTGGTACATGCAATTAGCATCATCTACTTGGCTAACCCACACATATGGAGAGTGTTCATATTTTCTTGTAAAAAAAAAAAGCACCAATTATCAAAAGCACTTTTGCTTTTAAAGATTTACCCCATAATGTGATTAGCCCCCAAAGAACCCAGAGCAGAATTTTCTTTACAAAGCAAGTTAATTTGCTCCTTGCTGAGAATTCCAGGTAAGGCCAGCTAGAACATGTGTTAACAAAGGGCTGACAGCACCTGTCTACCAAGCTGCAGCAGATGGCTGGAGGTGAATGGCCAGTCCTGATTTCCTGCGGTGCCTGGTGACAGTGTTAGGAAGAGGCTGACTATTATCAGAAGAAAACAAGGACTTCATTGAGCAATCACCCTGTGGAACTCACATGCGAAAAAAGCGGCCTAACAAAAAGTCCAAATTTGAAATTAGCCCAATTAGGGGATAACTATTTATATAATAGGGAGTAAGGTGGCATAGTGGAGAGAGTTCCAGGCCCAGAGTCAGGAAGACTCATCTTCCTGAGTTCGAATCCAACCACAGACACTTACCAGCCGTGTGACCCTGGACAAGTCACTTAACCCTGTTTGCCTCAGTTACCTAATCTGTAAAATGAGCTGGAGAAGAGTTGGATGCAACAAATGACTGAACGATGTTCACATTATAAAAGCATTCTTTGCTTCACAAAAGGAAAACCTCCATAGAAAGTTGGTCTAGTGCACAGCTTCGTAAATTTTCCACTCATGCCCTACTCAGCGCTTCTTAAACTGTGGGTTGTCACCCATATGTGGCTGCAACCCATCAGTGTATTCAACTTCGTTGACAAAATAGGATTCAATGTATACACATTTGATCTGCACAGTTTTATGGGACATGCCCACTGCTTAAATCGATCATTTTCTAGGCTTTCAATAAACTCCTTCCTGTCCTCTGCCCCTTAGAATCCACTCTCTCTCCCAAGACTCTTCTCAAGCACCACATTTACAGCAAGCCCTTCCTAATCTTCCCAGCTGCTAGTGCCCTCACTCCCCAAATTACTTTATCTTTATTCTTTTCATATTCTGTATGCACCTATCTGTGTGCATATTATCGCCATGTAACAGAATGCCAATTGCTTGAGCAGAAAGCATTTTGCTTTTGTCTTTGTGCTGCTAGCACTTAATTCAATTTCTGGTGCATAGTGGGTGTTTGATAGAAGCTTATTGTTTGAATAATTAATAATAACTAATATTTAAATAATGCTATAAGGTTTGTGAAGCACTTTGTATATGTCATCTCATTTGATGCCTCAGCAACCCTCTGAGATAGGGTTTTCACAAAGCAATAATTGTAAATCACAATTAACAGATGAGGAAATTGATTAATGAAAGATGGAGGGGAAAAGTGCAGTGAAAGAAATAGCACCACACATATCTTTCTTCAGAAACTCTCAAGAGCCTACAGGAAGGGTTCGCCAGGCAACTGCCCTCTTTCTAGACCTAATCCAGGAGGCCTGAATCTTTTTCAGATGGTCGATGTTTCAATGTCCAAAACTGAAACTCAGTTAATGAGAGCACAAAGGAATTGTTCACAATGTCCGTGGTGGGCTAAGGGTGGAGATAGTGTAGACTCAGCCCAGCCCTGATACTACACTCTTCCCATGGAAAATGCCTCAGAGAAATAGAAAAGAGTCATGTCTGTGTCTGCCTGTAATGGACCTGGTCAGTCTTAAAGAGGAGCTGAGTTTACTCCAATCAATTTGAGGAGCCTGGGCATAATTTGTAAAAGTACAAAGGGAAAGGGGCTTGCCAGCAGGTGTAACTGTGCAGTTCCAAGTGTTGTGATAATCTGTATTGTTGTTTTTCCTCAGGGGAAGATGATGACGATGATGAATGTGGAGAAGAGAAGCTACCCTCTTGCTTTGATTACGTGATGCACTTCCTCACTGTGTTCTGGAAGGTCCTCTTTGCCTTTGTCCCTCCCACAGAGTACTGGAATGGTTGGGCATGCTTCATCGTGTCCATCCTCATGATCGGCCTCCTGACAGCTTTCATTGGCGACCTGGCATCTCACTTTGGCTGCACCATTGGCCTGAAGGATTCAGTGACAGCGGTGGTGTTTGTCGCACTAGGGACTTCAGTGCCAGGTAAGGAATAAGTCTTAGGCCAGTTCCTCCAGCTCCCTTTCTTCGTTTTTTAATAATAATAACAACTCACATTTATATACCACTTACTATGTGTGCAGTGCTAAATGCTTTACAATTATTAGCCCACACATCCCTAAGGAATGGGATAGAAAGTCAGACCTATCAGTGTTGGAAGCCCAGAGATAGGCATTGTTTTATTTATTTTCCCAATGTTATAAAAACAAATACCCTGATTTATTCTGGCCAGAAAAGATGTTTGAGTATCATATAACCAAGGATTCCTGTCACAGTGAGCCTAGGTGGGTGTGGCATACCTTAAATTAGAGAAAAATGAATTAGGCAAGTAGATTGATTAGCCTGCCATGGGAAAAAAAAACTTGTCTAAAAAATTAGATTAAAAAAAACACTAAGCATTCACTATGTGCAAAGTACTACATGAGAAACACTCAGGGAAGAAAGTAGATATGGCACAAATGTTGCTCTCAGGAAGCTTACAATCTAATCAGGGAGTAGAGACATGCAGAAATAACTATGATTTGAGGAACACTGAGAGGAAAAGTCTGGGCACAAAATTATGAGACATTTGAGGGGCAGACCATTTTTACCTGAGTTGAGGGGGTTGGGGTTGGGGTTGAAAATTAAAAAAAAAAGACTTTATAGAGGAGGTAACACTTGAGTGAATGTTTCTAGATAGGAAGGGGCTTCAGTAAAATAGAGGCAGGAAATTTCATTCCAGACAAAAATTCTAATGAGTACAAAGCACCAGAAAAGATGCGAACGGGGGAATGGAAAAAAGTGTAGTTTGGTTATAGTGGCGAATGTATGAGTCACCAAGTGAATTAGATAACTCCGGCAAGTATGTGGTTGTAGATTGTGAAGGGTCTTGAATGCCAAGTTGAAGACTGCAGACCTTTTGGGGGTAATGGTGATCCCCTCATGTCAAGGAAGGACTAAAATAAGACGAATTTAAAGAACCTATTCAAAATTTCTGCCTCTTATTTCATTTTCTTTTAGTTGATTTTCATAGGAATCTGGGTCAGTGGGAAGGGGATTCTAACCTGACTGGCTCTTGGTACATACTATACTGTTCTCTTAATCTAGTAATATGGGGAGTGAATGGGAAGAAGTGGGAGCTGTCTAGCCAGGAAAGGGAGGTTAGGAGAATAGCATTGATGTTGATAAGTAGGACCGGGGCAGGTTTCCTAACTACAGAATCAGGAAATCACAGAACCTCAGAATGAGATGGGACCTCCATGGCCCTCAAGTTCAACTTACATCTAAGCTAGAGTTGCCTCTAACAAAATGCCCAACAAGTAGTCATTCAGATTTTGTTTGAAGACCTCTGATGAAGGGTAAAAACACCCATCAACACAGCACATTCCACTTTGGGAAGAGTCTAATTGTTAGGCAGTTTGTTTTTGCTTTTCCCGCTAACATTGAGCACCCCCACTGTGCCTTCCACTCGTTACTTCTAATTCTTTCCCCAGGGCCATTTAGTCAATAAATATTTATCATGCCAGGTACTGTACCAAGAACTGGAGATACAAATACCAAAAAAAAGTCCTTGTCTTCAAGGAGCTTACAATCTAATGGGGCCAAGCTGAATAACTTAAGTCTCTCTTCTTTATAATATCCCTTCCAATATTTGAAGATAACTATTATGTGCCCCCCTTAATCTTTCTTTTCTCTAGGATAAACACTCCCAGTTTTTCCAACTAATCTTCATATGGCACGAAATTGAAACCCTACACATTTCTGCTTGCCCTCCTCTGAGTATTTCCAGCTTATCTATTAATTGAAATTATTTAGGGCATGTATTTGTTTTTAAACCACAGCGCACACCCCCCCCATTATATTGTGGCTCATTATTTGTTCATAGATTTGATTTGATAGAATCATGGGTAAAATCTCTCTTCTGAATCTAATAGCTAATGCTAGGTAATAGCTTGATAACAGCAAAGCAATGGATTTTAGTCCCATCCCCAGCACCAGACTGATATAACCATTGCAGTGATAGATCTGTAACCTGGACTTTAACCGATACCTTGTGCTTTCATGAGAACAGCTCACATTTATATTAATCTTTTGAGTGCAGGCACATAATTTCATTGGTATAGTGAACTCCCCAGGAGGAGGTTCCTTTTGTCAATGTGTCTGCAAATTACAGTCTTAGAGAATTGCCTGTGAGGTCAAGGGACTTGCCCAAGGTCACACTTAAACCCTGTTGTTCCTGAATGGGAGGCTATCTACTACCATCCACTGCCTTTCAAAACTTTTGTTAACTATAAAATAAATTTTTAATGTTACTAAATGTTTTTCCTCACCACAACTCTGTGAGGTAGGAAGTTTGAGATGAGTAAACTGAGACTTGAGGAGATTAAGTGACTTTCCCATAGTTAGACTGCTAATAAGTGTCCGAGCAAGGACCTGAGTCCAGGTGTTTTGGCTCCAAGATCAGGGCTTTTCCCATCGCCTCATCCTTCCTCATAGCAGTGAGTACTCCTAGGAGAGGAACTATATGTGGACTACAACATAACTTCTTATAAGGTGGAGGTAGAGAAAACTGCAGACACCTACAGCTCTGTGACTTTGAAAGTGACACCATTGATGGTGTCAGTTATTGCCTATATCCATAGGGTGGGTGGAGGTGGAGACAGAGACACAAATACGGACAGAGAAAGAGAGATGGAGAGAGACAGAGACAGAATTACAAAGCAGACACAGAGACAGAAACAGAGAAGTAGAAAGAAAGGGGGTGAGAGACAGACAGAGAAAGAGGAACAGAGAGAATGTGCGACATGTGGAGCAGTAGCTCACAGGAGAAACATAAGCCAAGGAACACTGACTTTGCTAGGGTTTTCCAGGGTGTGCTTACTTTCTCTGCTTTCCAGCCTTCTGTTCAAAAGTGAACACAGATTAAGCCATACCACATCACAGGAGTCCAGGAGCTGATCCTGTTGTTTCTATAGTAGTCTCTGGGGTGGCATTTATTGAACAGCTTGGGTTACCACCAAGTGCCCATTTAAGATGTGGTGTCTGCTGAGATGGCCCGAAAGCTGAGGCATTTTGGAAGGGAAGCAAAAACAGAGCAGGTCAGCAGGTCTCCTCCAAGCCATCTGAGTGACTCTCGGTGCTTTGAGTAGCTCAAGACAGCAGTCACCCCATTTGTATTTCTAAATGGATGCCCTACCTGTACTATGCACTTTCTGTCTTGGATTTTTTCCAGGGTCAGCAGAAAGAAGCCTTTGTGTTGTAGGAGAGACATGAAAAATACTCACAGTCTGAGCTTCTTTCACCTTGTGATTTTGTGTCCCATCACACAGCTTAACCAGCGTGACTCCATATCACTGCTCTCAGAGCTTGGCAAAGGAAAAATGGTTTTGGAGGCTCCTCTCCCTAGGCCCTGTCCTGATTGAGTGAGATTTATGTAATTAAGACTGACTAGCTATCCCATCACAGGTCCTCTCTGGAAGTAAGCAGCTCATCTTCCCAAATCTATCTCTTCTATTTTTTTTTCAATTTGACAAATCTTGGTTAAGGATTTAATACATATAATAATTAATATATAATATATAATATATAATAATAATTATATAATTTTTAAATATAGTGCTTTTGGGGGAGGAGAGGGTATGAGATCAGGATGAAAGCTGTGATTTCATCAATGTAAGGAACTCCCAGTAATGAACACGTTCTACCCATTCAGATGTGCCTCCTCTATGCAGCCCCTAGTTTGAAGCAATGAGAAGGTAGTCAGCCATCTTAGAGTCACACCGCCTATTTGAAGCAGAGAAGGGACTCAAATATCAGTCTTCTTGACTCCCAGTATGTTTCACTGTCTTCTTCAATAAACACACTGCTCCTCTAAAATTATTTTTTCAATCTAACAGTGCTACCAAAGTAGCCTTAAAAAATAAACAACTCATCCTTGTTGAAATGGAGTTGCAAATTAATTAAATGTTTTGAGTGGTATAACTAAAACAGATCAGTTTTAAAATAAAGCAGCTTTCAGGTCTGTGATTATTAATTCTTTGCAAAGAAGTTTGAGAAGACAGTTGGATTTTATCAGATTTCATTTTTAGAGGTGTCACTTAATCTACCCGTCATACTCAGCGTGGAAATCAACAAGTGCAGAACCAACATTAGCCCTCCTAAAGTTGAACTCAGTAGATCTGCTAAAAAGCATGCAATTTTTTTTTTTTAGCAGGAGAGAGTATATATAAGAATCATTGGTCTAACTGCTCGACAAGTCCTGGCATAAACTTCCTACTCCCAATCCCCACTGGGAGGAAGATTTTCTTACCCCATATTTCCATTATAAAATCCCTATGGCATGCCATAGATATTTGCTTATTTTGCAGTATGTTCCCCAAAAATGTATTTACCAGGTAATTCAAATCATCATTTCTGCTTGGAAAGGCTTTTTTTTCTGAAAGAGAAAAGCAGCAGAAATTGAACAATACCGTGACTGGGCATAACATTTCTGATTTGCTTTTGTAGCCTTGTTGACAAATGGTTGATAAGTAGCAAAAATGACAAGTAGCAACAACTTGCTATCCCCATCCTACCCTGCCACTTCAAATATTTGTGTCTGTCTTCTCAGGCTACACAGAAAGAATAAAATAATGATGCTAATATTTACTACCAGTTTATTATACATTGGACCTTGGTCCTATGATTTTTATTTCTTCAAAGGTAGTTTGGTTAAAAATGTTGATATAGATAGACAGGCAGATAGATAGTTATATAGAAAGAGTAATATTTTCAGCATATTCATACACACATATATGTATATATTGTATAGTACATGGCATAATTCTCGCTAGACAACATATATATATAGAGAGAGCAGATATGTGTGTGCATGTGTGTATATGAGTGTGTATCAGAAAAAGTGATTTTATACCCCATTCTTAAATGTTTCTGGAAAAGTGAAACCCAACTAACCTCCTACAGAACCTCATTCTAGCTTCCTCATGCCTAGCCTACATTGAATGATTCGTGGTTTGCAAGCTGTCTCCCCTGTAAGACTGTAAGCTCTTTAAGAGCAGGGACTATCTTTTACCTTATCTTTTAGCACATAATAAGTACTTAATAAATGCTTGTCAACCTGTGAGCTATAATCTCCTACCAAACAAACATCACTCTCCTAACTTCAAACACAGCTGTATGTCCCCATAAGGTTCCTTGAGACTTGTTTCTGAGGAACTTCCTCACCACAGTTAAAAAGTTTGGAATCTTAAGGCAGCCTAACAGTACTGAACACCTATGAAAAATTGAAGGAAGGCCATAGAACTTTGCCGGTTTCCAAATTTTACTTAAGGCTCTCTCACCTCTTCTTCCTCCTCCTTTTTTTCCTATAGCATATGCTCCTCTGCTCCCCAAACCAAAAAACTATTGACATCATGGTTCATCAGTATATCATGGACTAAACCAACTTGTGTTGACTAGCCTGGGAACTAACTCACTCATATTAATATTGTTTCTATGGGAGAAAGTATTCCAAGGTCTATAAACAGCAAATGACCAGCAAATGAACATTCATTCCTACTAAACATAATTTACCTTTGAAAGTACTTGAGCCCCACTGCTTGACTCTTAAGGTCCTGATTTGATGTTCTGGCTGTTTTACATTCTTCTATCTACACAATTTGGAAGATAAATAGAAGCAACTGTCATAATTATCATCATCTCATACTCATTTTTTAAAATAGATTTCAGATAGAAACAATCCTATGACAACTGACTATTCTATTATTTAATATTTAATATTCTATGGACCATTGAATAGGCACATTAACTGTTATGGTTGAATAAAAATATCAAGATGGAAGCTCCTTATCTGTGGGCTCACTGAAAGCATCCTCGACTCAACTCTAGCAGCTGACAGGACAACAGGGCCTATACAGACATATACCATTCTCTCCCTATGTGATTATGAGTTCCTCTGCTAGGTCTCTATGTTTTGAAAGTTTTTCATTCCATGTACTTTGGAGATTGAGTATTTAAAAGACCTCTAAGTGCTTAATTATAAGTACTTAATTAATTATGAGTACTTAAATAACATTCTCATTGTTATTACATTATTAATGTGGATGAAATAAAAGAACATTTTACTTTATAAACTAATAAATATAGGTCCCTTTCTTTAAAATTAATATTTTTCTCAATCTGCTTAACGCAAATTTCTAGGGAAAACATGAAATTCAGAAAACACAATGACTTCCTAATAACTCACATTTATGTAGAGTTTTGAGGTTTTCAAAGTACTTTTATCATATTAGCCTTAATATCCCTATTTCACAGGTGGGGAAATGAAGGTTTATGGAGGTGAAGTAATTTGCCCATTGTCACAAAGTATCAAAGCTGAGATTTGGACTCAGGTTCCCTGACTCATCACTTTATCACCCTGCCTCTCATTTTCTTAATTTCTTGCATTTTCTATCATACAAGAAGCAGAACGCATTTCAGCTAAACCATTAACAATGTCGTAAAATAGATGAGAGAATCCTGAAAGTTCAGCAGTCTGCAACTCCATTTGCAATGAAAATTTAATACACTGAAAAGTAAATTCAATTATGAATTTTCAATTGTCTGAATAAACCATGTTTGTAAATTTTATACCAAGTCAACAAACAAATTGTGAACAAACAAAATTGTGGAGAATATGTATTTTATGTTCTTAAAGTAACCAAGGATCTTTAGACTAACTAAGGGTGTTAAATAAGACATAATGTATTTATTTCCATTTTCCCTACGTGGTTTTTGTCTTCCCAGTTTTGATGTTTTCTGCTTGCCAGATGTATTATTATTTGGTTATCATTGAGTTTTAGGTTTGCCAAGATTTCATTGGAAGAGTTTGGTAAGGCCTTGTTCTTATCGTACCTATTTGGAAAGAACCTCATATTTTCCTCACAGCAACCCTGTGAAGTACATATTAAAAATATCATTTCAGTTTCACAGATAAGGAAATTAAGTCACAGAGAAACAACATGACTTATCCATGGTTCATCATTTACTGAGCTGCAATTTGACCTGTGATCTCTTAACATGCAGTGGTCTTCCTGCTACATGATGCTACTGTACAAAGGAAGGAGGGGTATTAGAGGGAACAAACACTAATTAAATACCTACTGTGTGCCACGCTCTGCACTAAGCACTTTATAAATATTATCTCATTTAATACAACAACCCCGTGAGGGAGGCACAATTATTATTGCCAGTTTACAGTTGAGGAAACAGAGGCAGACAGAGGCTTGCTCAGGGTCACACAGCTATGAAGTATCTGAGGTCAAATTCTGATTCTGGCCCAGTGCTTTATCCACTAAACCACCAGCTGTGCTATGTTTAACCATTTTTCCTAGTGGTAACTGTTTGGTTGGGGGGGGGGGACAGAGGGAAGGGTGAGGGAGATAGGGTGGAGGGGAAAAGGGAGGGAAAGAGAGGAAGAAAGGGGGTGACAGGGAGAGGGAGGGAGGGTGGGCAATGTTAAGTCTTAAATTCAGGCCTATAAAGAGGGGAGAAGGGAAGTTGGAAGGAAGGAAGGGAGGGAGAAGAGGGGATAGGAGAGGAGAGAAAAGAAAGGAAAGAAGCTAATTCCTTCTTTTGTGAAAACTGCTATGTGCCAGACACTATACTAAGAAAGGTAAAATTCCCTAATTTCAAGGAACTCACAGTCTAATGGGGGAGACAGAATGCAAACAATTATTTACAAACAAGCTAAAAACAGCATAAATTGAAAAATAAAATGGGCACTAGAATTAAGGGGCATCAGAAAAGGTTTCCCGTGGAAGGAGGGGTTTTAACTGCAAATTGAAGAAAGCTAGGAAAGACATGGAGTGTGTGGGGGGGTGCGGGGGTGAAGATGAGAAGAGAGAGCATTCCAGGCATTGGGACAGCCAGGGCTATTACAGGGAGTCGGGAGAAGAAATACCTCGTTTGAATAACACCAAGAAAGCTAGTGTTACTGGACCACATGGTCTGTGGCAAGATATAAGGTATAAGAACACTAGAAATGTAGGAAGGCATCTAGGTTATGGAAGGCTTGTCATTAGTGACCTACCAGTATACGTAAAAGCAAAATCCTGATGAGGGCTTGAGGGAGGGAGGGAGGAAGGAAGGAAGGAAAAGAAAGAAAAGGAAAGAAGGAAGGAAGGAAGGGAATTTGCTTCCTTTAATTAGAATCCCTAGTTTATGTGATTAGGAGGGTTAGCAAGCCCTGGATTGGCATCAGGAAGACCTAAATTTAAATCCTACCTCAGATTCCTTCTAGCTGTGTGACCCTCTATAAGTCACTTCACCTCTGTTTCCCTCAACAAATGAATATAAAAGTATTGCACTTACCTCAGTGTGCTGTTATAAGGATCAATGAGAACCTCATATGTAAAATTATTTTGCAGACTTTAATGTACTATATAACTGTTAGCTATCAGTATTATTAGCCATTATTTATTACACCTACTTCATACATTTCTGTAGAGTCAATTGAGGTCTTATATTGTATGAATGGCTTTCTTCTTGTAAATGATTTCCCTTTGAAACATTGGTCCTCTTTCCATCTCTTCTTCTGCCATTTGTTATGGTCACATAAATCTGCTAAATCAGATACCAGTTTTGTTTTTTTTTTCCCTATCCCCTTTCCTTTTCTATTTAAAATCTTCTTGATCAAATTTGCAAGATTCCAAGAAAATATGCCTTTTATAGGTCTTTGTTTAAGCATGTTCCATCTCTGGCTCTGATCTTATCATTCCTATATTTTAAGCCATGTTTCAGAAATCCAATCTTGATATTAATCACAATCAGCTTCTCAAATCTGCTTTCCTTTCCTGAAGCCTCTAACTTCAACTGGCATCAATGATGACAATACCACCTGTGTCCCTTGGGAATTCAGTTTCTTACCTAGGACATCATATTCCCTAGCAGAGTTTTCTCGATTCTTTCTGGTGGTATCATTTGCTCTCAAATGAATCCTGTCATAAGCAATGATTGTCAGGTTTAACAAGTCTCAGGAAGCTCCCAATCATATTCCAGATATATGCCCTGAGAAGACAGCAGATACCTCTATTGATTGGTAGCTGAATAATACCAAACTCTTCTTTCAATCTGGAAGATAAGCTAATTATACAATATATAGATCTACTTACTTTTAAAGCTGATCCATGTCATGTGAAACTGATAATAATGTAAATCATGGCCCTTCCTCTAGCAAGCCTTGTATAATGTTAATCTTGGTGAGGTTTATGTCCCTAGATGAACTGAAAAGGAATTTGGCCCTGCCCTCTGAGATACCTAACTCTATTGCTGAGTTTAGGCCTTTAAACAGTGGCATTACCAAGGCTGCCAACTACATTTATGCTAAAAAAAAATATGTCCTAGGGGCACCTAGGTGGGGCAGTAGATAGAGCACTGCCTTGGAGTCAGGAGGACCTGAGTTCAAATCTGGCCTCAGACAGTTGACAGTTACTAGCTGTGTGACCCTGAGCAAGTCTCACTTAACCCCATTGCCTCGTAAAATAAAAAAAAAAAGAGAATATGTCCTAGCTATTCCATCTCCTGAGGGCTCATGAATATTTAAACTAGATGATTAACATTTCACAGCAGCTTAGAGAAAAATGGTGAGCCAAGAATTCTGGAGTGGCCAGTATGTTCTCCCATAAGGAGCACAGAGGGGCTGGGACTGGTTTTGTTTGTTTATAACTCTACTGCAAGCAGTCAGCTTTTTCTAGCACCAGGAAAAGCCAATCCTGTAATTGTGTTCAGTGAACTTTGAGCATTCAAGAACACTGTGTTCATTTCTTCTCTTATGGAGCTGGAACTGCCGGAAACATGTCATCCATCATGTGTGTCACCAGGTCAACGATGAGGGTCCATCATAGTATGTTGTATGAGCTGGACTGGCACACCCCAGTCAAAGAGCTTTTCTGTGGGATGTTGCCTCCCCTCCATGGCCATAACTAGAGCAGAAGCTATTTTTAGATTCCAGCCCACCTCCCCCTAAGAAAGAAAAGAGGGACTCATTAGAGCTGAGGGAAGATTTCAGAAGCAGGGCTATTTAAAAGGAAAGGGATGAGACAAAGCAACGCTAGACACAGAATTTCAACAAAGGCTTTTTTTTTCCCTGTCTTTAAATGAAGTAAAAGCTTGCTTTCTTGCTCTCCTCTTGGACTGAAAAACACTCAGGAATTTACTGTGTGCATCTATCCCATTTAAGATGAGCATGCCTGAAGCATTTTCAGGTAGTTTACTGAAATCAAATTTAAAACTTCTTTCTGCTGTTGCTTCTTTCACATTAAAGGGAATTTACTGTCCAAATGCCTAATTTTTTTTTCCTTTGGAAATCTTGTAACCCTTAGGTTCTTTTTTCAAAAGTATTTGGTCAGACTCTGCTTAAAGTACTCTAATGAGAAAGTACTCACCACCTCTTGAGGCAACCCAACCTAAATTCAAACCCAGCCTCAGACACTTCTTAGCTGTGTGACCCTAAGCAAGTCACTTAACCCTGTTTGTCTCAGTTTCCTCATCTGTAAAATGAGCTGGAGAAGGAAAAGGCAAACCACCCAATATTTCTGCCAAGAAAACCCAAAATAGGGTCACAAAGAGTCAGATACAACTGAAATGATGGTACAACAAAATTATTAGGCATTTTTTCCTGACATAAAGCCTAAATTTACTTCTTTGCAACTCTTTCTCCTTTTCTTCTGTTTCTACTCCCTAGGGCCAAATAGAATATATCTAGAGCAGCAACTAGGTGGCCCAGTGGATCAAAGGTTGAAGTTGGAGACAAGAATACCAGAGTTCCAATCTTGCCTCAGATGCATACATTTGTGTGACCTTGGGCAAGTTGCTTAATCTCTCCTGACCTCAGTTTCCTCATCTGTAAAATGAGCAGGTTGGACTGACTGGCTTCTAAAGTCTCCTCCAACTCTAAATCCATGTTCTTCTAAGACTGACTCCTCTTCCACACAACCATCATTTTTAAATACTTGAATCAATCAATAAGCATTTATTAAATACCCACTAGGTCCCTGGCACTATTCTAGGTACAGAAGGTATGATGACAAAAATGCAAAAGCTCCTGATCAATACTGCTATCATATCTTCTGAGCCTGTGAGGCCATTCGCTATCCTAGCTTCCCTCCTCTGGACATTCTCTAGTTCATCACTGTCTTTTTCAAACTATGGCTGTGAGAACTGAATCCAATACTCCTGGTGCAGTCGGACTAGGGTAGAGGATGTCTCCTTAAGCCTGGAAGCTATGTCTCCCTTAATGGAGCCCAAAATGGTATTAAGAACACTACTCTTGACCACAGAGTCAAGAATATCCTTGTCTGGGGCCCATTTTTTTTTAATTTGGATAACTGTATTTCATTATGATTGGTTTCCCTGGTAATCTTCTATATGTTGTTTTATGTATTTAAAATTGTTATTCTGAGGAGTCCATGGGCTTTACCAGATTGCCAGAGGGGTCCATGAAACACAAAAAGTTAAGAATTCCTGATCACCTGACTTTCTTAGGGAGCAGGATGGGGGTCAAGATAGCCAAGGTAGAGTTATTTAGAAGTTATAAATGATTAACTCCATTGTGCTGTATTATCTTAGGGACTAAAAGTATTGAGTGTACCCAAGCAAAGACTTTTTCGTAGAGGCATCTCGTATAGCTAGTTCATCCTCTGTGTGTGTGTGTGTGTGTGTGTGTGTGTGTGTGTGTGTGTGTGTGTGTGTGAATGTAAATTGCTTTAGTTTCCCATTTTCATTGTGTTCTTCAAAGGAAACCTGCATTAACCAAGTGTAGCTGAAGGAAAACATAGTTTTCTTCCATGATAGGCAAGGCTGTGATTCTCTGTAGGTTCATTTTCTATAATAGAATTTTTAGATAGCTACTTTTTTATTTCTTCTTTATTTTGTCTGAAATAGGACAGTATGACTATGCCAGGCTGGAGACAAATAAATGGGAAATTTTGGGAAACTGGGAAAAGACCAATTTTTTTACATTATGGAAATGTGAAATGTCTTTGGACAGTTAATTCATTGGGTCAGAGAAGGTGGGTTCTGTGCCTAGGTGAGCCAACTCTCTGTGTTCTAACAAAGCATGAACTTTAAATTCTCACCTGGAAAATGGCAATCACTCAGTCAAGGATCTGAATAAGAGAATATGAATATATTTTTACATATACATACATATATGTATACACACACAATAAGTGCCACTGGAAAAAGAGCTCAATTCATTTCAATTCAGCAACTGATTATTAAATGTCTACTATGAGTAATGCATAAGCAACAGGAATATGACCAGAGGGTCCCTGCCTTCAAGGAGCTTACTTTCTCCTAGGGGCAAATAGTATGTACACAAGAGATAATATGGTAAAATGGAAATAGTGCTAGATTTGGGTTCAAATCCTAGGAAGTCTTCATTCTCCAATGACTTCATTACATGGTTAGAACCAGAAATAGGCAAAATGATGAACCCAAAGAAATTTCTATTCATTGCCCTACCCCTCATGGTTCTTCTGTCTACCCCCAGAGAACTCAGGGCCCCCACAGGACATATGTACCCTGCCCAACCCTTCCAGCTAATAATACCTTCTGCCAAAGTATGTCTTCCTTAGACATTTCCCCACATTGTGTGTGTGTGTGTGTGTATGTGTAATTTCTGTACCAGCAAAGACTACTCATTTAATTGTTACACTGAAAAAGATCTGATAAGATAATTCATACTAAGATGTGACTGACTTATAATAACTTACTATCTCACTCTTCCCATAGATGTTTGCATCTTGTCTAGGGGAAATGCCTTAATCAAAAGGAATTTGGTTTTTGTTTTGTTTTGTTTTTTGTAGTTAGTTACTACAACATGGGGTAAGGGGGATGTCAGTGAAGAAATGCTACCTCTAGATGCCCTTGAAACCCTACCAGTGAGAAGCCAGGGGAATTAGTATCTCTACTTCCTGCCCTAGAAATTGAGCCTAGAATAATACTCAGTGCCATGGGTTACAAGGTGAGCTCAGGTACTCAACCGAGATTATTCCTGGAAAGTGGGGTGAGATTATGGCTAAAATGACAATCATTACCAGTATCTCTGGAAACATTCACGGGAACACACCACCCTTGCTGCACTACCTCCTCCAGAAGGCAGGGTCATTGCATTATGAATAATTGGCCAACTCTTGTGCTCAGAAAAGTCAATTAGACTATTCCCACAGTTAAGGAAGCTATAGCTCAGCTTTTAGAAAATTCAGGCCATCCTTTTTATATACATGGCAGTGAAATTGCAAACTGCAGAATGGGTGAAAAATGACACTGTTTTCCCTAGCTACAGGAAAGTTCTCCATTTTAAGTTGGGCCTCTGCTTTTTCTTAGTAACTTAGAGCTAAACCATATTCTCTGGTCTTTGCATTACTAATTGCACATCCTCGTGAGAGCCAAAATACAAATAACAAATGACTTGAGGATTACATACTCTTATAAGACTATATCTTTAGGACAAGAATCTTATTAACAAACTCGGATAAACTGTTTGCCTAGCCAAGTTGAATCTGCCAAGCTATTTCATCAGCTGACTTAAACAAAATATAATGTAGATATAAAGGTATAAGTCATCATAATGAAACTATCATCATCTGTCACTGATTTTTGTATTTTGCTTTATATAGTCATCACATGAGATTTAATCCCTCAAAGAAAGTGGTTGAGGAAAAGAAAAAATATATATACATACACATACATACATACATAATATGTGTGTGTGTATGTATGTCCTTATTCTCTCTGAGGGGCCAACCCTGTGTCAAATGGGGAAGCGGAAGTGGAGGAAATATCACTTCAATGTCCTGTACACCCTTTAGTGTCCTCGTATGCCACGCGATCACATTTACCACCTCTGGACCAGCACCCTCTACTGTTCCCAAGCTACCCAGGGCTTATTACTACACCATCTGCTCTTCCTACATCTACCTATTTGAAATACATCTATCCTGCATCTCATCCAACAACAGGGTCTCTATAATTTCCCGCAAACCCAAAACAATACTTCTGGTAAACTAAGTCAGAGTGGGCTTTTCCTGATCCCATGAATTTTTACCCCTTCCCCCCTGCCCCCAATGCCTTTCTAGAGACAATGCCTCCATTTTTATTTAACCCCAAAGGGGAGTTTCTGGTCAGGTAGGAGGAGGCTCCAAGCCTAGGCTGGTAGAGAATATATTTGTATAAGTAGTTTTGCATTGCTGAGCCTCTCAAACTACAGTGACTATTATTGTCTAAAAATTAAACCAGACTAAGCCTTTCTTCCTTTGTAACACACTTTGGATTAAAGATAAGTTATCTCAAATAAGACAAAATTTGTAAAGTGCATGTCAGATGAGCAGATTTGACTAGATGCTCTCCAAAGTTCCTTCTGCCTTTGAGACTGTACAAAGATGATTCTATATGACTCTATGCTTTAACTTCTCTCATTACAGAGCTGCTTCTATAATGAGTATTTTTTTAAGGCAATGAGTTATTTTGCAACATTTTTCTTTTGAATTTTAACAAGCTTCTTTTTTGTTGGAGCATAAATACTCCAAGAAAACAAATACAAAGTTGAGAATATATTTAGTGTGTCCAGCTGAAATATGAGTAAGCAAAACCTGATAATAAAGATGATAGATTTTTGATATCAGTGTCCTGTAACTTACAACGTACCCTGTAAGGTGGACCGTGGACTTGAGTTTAAATGAGAGAAGACAAGATGAAAGGAGACAGTGAGGCAGCACAGAGGATCAAGGACTGGTCCAGGAGTCAGGAAGACCTTAGTTCAAATCTAGTTGCAGATACTTCACTGAGTGACCCTGGGCAAGTCACTTAATCTCTGTCTGCCTCAGTTTCCTGGTCTATAAAATTTAGATGATAACAGCAGCTACCTCCCGTGGTTGTTGTGAGGCTCAAATGAAATAACATTTGCAAAGTTCTTTGCAAACTTCAAAGAGCTATATGAATTCTAGATATTATAGTTATTATTAAGCCCTGTGATAAGCTCAGGATACTTTGGGGCTATAACTGAGGATTTCCATTTCCTTTATTTGTTCTTCAAGTTGAATTATACTTATTTTCTATAAAATAATAATAATAATAACCGACTATTTTGATAGCTTTTAAGGTTTTCCAAATGTTTTGCATACATCTTTCACATTCACCTCCAGCTACATATTACTCATATTGCTGTAGGGATTCACAGCTTAAAAACATTTTCATCAAAACAACCCTATGAATTAGATAATGCAGATATTATTAACCCATTTCACAGATGAGGAAACAGAGACTTAGATCGAATGACACCTACAGTAGTATGGCTAATAAGTGATAAAAAGTTGAAAATTGGATTCAAATACAAGGCTTCTGATTCCTGAGTCCAAGACATGTGTGTGTGTGTGTGTGTGTGTGTGTGTATACATTATATATATGTGTGTGTGTGTGTGTGTGTATATATGTGTATATATATATGTGTGTGTGTATATATATATATGTGTGTGTGTGTATATATATATATATATATATATATATATATATATATACACACACACACATATATATGAACAACACTTCCTCACCATTCTCAAAGAGTAATTTTACTTTATTAATTTTTGTTTGGGAAATAGGAAAAATTCTTAAGAATCACTAATTATTTACTAATTACCTACTAGGTGGCATAATGGATAGAGTGTTGGGCCTGGAATCAGGAATACCTGAGTTCAAATCTAGCCTCAGACACTTACTAGCTATGTGACCCTGGGCAAGTCACTTAACTCTGCTTGCCTCAGTTTCATCATCTGTAAAATGAGCTGGAGAAGGAAATGGTGAACTACTCAAGTGTCTTTGCCAAGAAAACTCCAAGTGGGGTCACAAAAAGTCAGACATAGCTGAGCAATTTAACAACAACAATGCCTCAGGCATGTGCTGGGTGCTGAGGATACAAAAACAAAAATGAAAAATCCTTGCTCTCAAAGAACTTACCTTCTATCACAGGAGACAGTATTTACAAATGTAAACATATGCAAAATAAATCAAAATGAAGACGGGTAATTCTAAGGGGAAGCACCAGCAGTTGGGGTTACCAGGAAAGGCCTTGTGTAGGAAGTGATAGCTGAACTGAGCTCTGAAAAGAAAAAAAGTCATTGTCAACATTATCATAAGACCAAGATGATCAATCTGTTAGAATCCAGCAGCTTGGTCCTCCATTTGTAGTGAAAAATCAACAAAATTACAAATAAACTCAATCAATCAACAAGCATTTATTAAGTAATTTCTATGTGCCAGACACAGTGCCGAGTATTGGGGATGTTTAAAAAAACAAAAAAAGTAGTAACAATCCCTGCCCACAAGGTACACAAAGAATTTAAATGATTTGCTCAAAGTATCCAAAGTGAGATTTGAACCTATGTCTTTCTAACTCCAAGCTTAGAGCCCTATGCACTATCCGATCCTGTCTTTCTTTTGTGACAGGCATGCCACTTTGCCACTCTTAATGTTCAGAGAGGCTCTGAGATGAGACAGACAGGAGACAGTTGTTCTGGAAAGAGCACAAGAAAATTCAGCACAGTAAAGGGCCCTAAAGAAGTCCTCGACAGATATTCTTAGGCAAGCAGAAGGGAGTTGGAGAAGCTCTATCTTGGAAAATTGGCTAGGATTCTTTGGAAGTGAAGGCCCTGTGTTGATAAAAGACACTGTTGTTAACACCAAGTAGGAATAGGGAGTTAGCAGTTGAACAGTTGGAACTGAATTATCCTGCATTTGGACCAGGAAGGAGGATATTCGAGCTGGACCTTGGCATGTGTGATGACCTTGCTAAATCATGACTCCATGCTGGTCATGTTTAGGAGTGGAGCAGAGCTATTCTCATTTCAAAGCAAGCATCCAGTTTCTGTTTGGAAAACTGAACTGACATAATCCTTGGCTTGTGTTCTTTCTCTTCTTGCTATGTGTTCCCTGAAGAGTGAACTTTGATCATTTTCTCTTTTAGTTTGAAATTATTATTTTTAATGTGCAGGCTGAGTATGGAGTCACTTTAAAATATGTATTTGTGTGTGTGTGTTGTGTGTGTGTGTTGTGTGTGTGTGTGTGTGTACTTTGCATTTGAATTCACTGGGTTCTTCATGTCCAAGTAGTCAGTCTTTAATGAAAATAAAAATTCTAAAAAAGCTGCTTTTCAGCTCAATCCCCTTTATAGACTTTTCTAGAACCATAGAAATTGTATTCAGTTGCCAAGTACACATTGCTGATGTCATGCAACATGGCATAATAAAAAGTGGGCTAGCTCTGGAGTCCATCCAGTCCCACTTCTGACCTTGGACAAGTTTCCCTGGACCCCTGTCTCCAGAAGGATTTGGATTTGAAATCCCTTCTATTGTAAATTTAAATCCATGATACTATGCATTGATGAAGTGAAGACATAACCAATAAATTTTATGTTTGTAGTCTGTTATTGTTTTAAATGTATTCTTCCCCTGGGTGTGTTGTACTATGGAATTTACCCTTCAGCTGATGCTTATTTTTTTTCTTATCTTCCTCTGCTCCAGTGTCCTCCACAGTGTTCTCTTCCAGCCCTCCTTTGACCTCCATACATCTCTGTCTCCCCATGTTCAATCTTCCAAAATTGTTAACCCAATCAACTCCCTTTTTACCACACTCTTCAGGGATCAATTTTTGTGGTTCAGAATTTGGTCTTGGATCCCCCTTCATCCTTGATCCATTCCTCACCCCCTACACCCATACACCCCTAATTTATTCAGCACTTTAGCCACAGTAATTCCCCAGATGTTTTAATCCTGTATCTGTCTTGTCTGTACAAAGTTGTTTGCATGCTGTCTTTCCCATTATACCATGAACTCCTTGGAAGAGGGAGGTTTTGTTTTGTTGTATTTTGTTTTTACTTTATTTATATCTCTAGCAGTTAGAACAGTGCCTGACACATAGTAGG
Source organism: Phascolarctos cinereus (assembly GCF_003287225.1). Lineage (NCBI taxonomy): Eukaryota > Metazoa > Chordata > Mammalia > Diprotodontia > Phascolarctidae > Phascolarctos > Phascolarctos cinereus. The sequence continues at coordinate 84,410,641 of NW_027555625.1, read as the reverse complement.
TTCTTAACAAATAATTGTTGATGACTAATGTCCACCTTCATGTATGAACCAATGATGTTTGTTAATGAGGGATTTGAATTCCCTAAGCTTCCTTCCCATTACAAATATCTCTGATTTTATAACTCTGTGAGAAATAGGAACTGAAACTATGATTTTATTAGTTTACAAAATTCCTGAATGAAGAAACTCCTTTTACCAATTGATACTGGCACCTTCTTTGTAACTTATATCAGAGCTGACTAGAAGCACAGAGAGGTTAAGTGAGTTGCCCAGAGTCACACGGGCAAATACTTCCATATAAAAACAGGCCTGACAAGTCTTTCCTTTAACCTGATGATTCCCATTCCTGTCTACATGTGGCTATATTCAAGAGTGCTCTGAAATTCTCAAATTAATATTATCTAATTTGTTTTAACTTTTAAAAATTGTGTGCCATATAATATTTTTAAGGTTAAAAGGTCCTAAAATTCAGAGAATCTTCAAAGTATTTCATATTTCCCCCAAATTTTAGGATCCCTGATGTATCTACAGCCTCAGAGTTCCTTAGAAGATACCAATTCTCATAGAAACCCTGGGTGTTCTGTCTGTTCTAAAATGGTTGTATCAATTTTCATGCATTTGAGCTTTTTTCTTAGAGCACCTTACTGGGTTCATTTTTTTTTCACACTATTTCTGAACAAGGTATATAGATTATTCTTAGAGTCAACAATGGATCCACCATGCCAATGGAGAGAAAGAGGAGGGCCAATAACCCCAAACAGCAAGAAATAAAAAAGTCATTTATAAGTAGCTTTGCAATGCATCAAATGATTTTTTTAAAATTCATTTCAGATTTATCCTCCTCATTTAGGCTTTACTTAGGCTAAATTTACCCATGGTGCTAATCCATGAGTACATACCACCTGACTACTGGCATGAAGAATATTAAGTGTCAGGGAAAGAAAAAGAAGGAAGGAAGGAAGGAAGGAAGGAAGGAAGGAAGGAAGGAAGGAAGGAAGGAAGGAAGGAAGGAAGGAAGGGAGGGAGGGAGGGAGGGAGAAAGGGAGGGAGGGAGGAAGGAAGGGAGGAAGGGAGGGAGGGACAGAAATAACTACCTTGGAGATAAAAACTTAAAGAATTGCTCCAGATAGTCTGTACGTTAGATGACTGACCTAAAGGTAACTGGGAACTATCCATTTCACAGATGAGGAAGTTGAGTTAAAGGCTGTTCTATATGTCCTGGGTAAATCAAGTTAAAAAAGCCAGTGCTACTCTGAGGAGCATATAGGCTATCTACACTGATCAGATGCAACAGAGTTCAGTGCTCCACTTTTCTTTGACAGTGTAGTCAAAGAAAAATTAATTGCTTGAGATTGTATAGTTAATCTAAGGAAAGAATTAGTACTAGAAAGGTTATATTAGGATTCCTGGATTAGGTGCTTTACTTCTGATAACACTATCTCCCAATCAACAGTCTTTCCTGTTACTGATGGGTGTAACTATGTAGCAATGAAGTACAAACAGGATATTATTTGTCATTTAACTAATTTCAAGTATGTTATAATTTGTCTTAATTCTTGGGAATAACTAATCATGTCATATTCACAACAAGCATTTTTTATACTATATACATATGGGGAGGAGGAAAAGAGGGAGGCAGGGAGAGGGAGATTGAAGAAGAGAGAAAGAGAGAGGAGGAGAGAAAGAGAGAGAGAGGAAGAGACAGAAAGGATGATAGAGGAAAAGGGAAGGCAAGAGAAAAAGGAAAAGGGAAGGAGGGAGAAAAAGAGAAAGAGGAGGCAAGGACAGTCTGACAAATTAGGTAGAGAGTCGTTCTTGGAGTCAAAAAGATCTAAGTTCAAATTTGGCCTGTGACACATACAGCTTCCCTGTTTCCTCTCAAATCAAAGCCGTGAGAAGGTTGTCCGTTTTATAATCATGTGTGACAATGGGCATTCCACTCAATTTCTCAGCACTCGGGGACAACTCTCTAATACTGTGACTTGCAAGTTGTAGATCTGAATTGATAAAGGGGGTTCTCCCCTAAGGGAGTTCCCTAAAATATGACAGCAGGGCTGCAGACCAAAATATATGTATACACATATTTAATGGCATTTGAAATAGTACTGATATTCTAAGCAGAACTTACTCTTTCCTGAGACATTGGAAACAATTATTCTAAGACTTTTTCTATGGGAAATGTTATGTTAGTTCCATTTACCTAGTGAACAATAGACTGCCCTTCTGGTTATTTGTGTAGGATGGGTTCACCCTTTAATGCATTAGTACAGCTGAACATATGGTACATACTCCATTATTCTATGCCCTAAGCCACAAAAGAATGACTGGAAGTCATTTTCAGCACTCTCAATGTGCTACGATTGGAAAAACATTGAAATCCTTGGCAGACCTACTACATGGATTTGGATTTGCATGTGTTTCCACTTTTGTAAAGCAGTGTTTGAGCTGAAGATTTACAAATTGCCTACCATGCAACTCAGATGAATAACATTTGCCCAATCCAAACAAACCAAGGATATGCTTCATTCCAGTGGGAAAAGGTGAGATTCAAGTTAGAAGCTGCCAAATGTTTGAGAGTCACAAGGAGGGAAGGGCAAAAAGGGCGGCATTCTTGTTAACCTAGAGATATAAACGCCTTGTTCAAACTTATGTTCCCTAAGAATCATTCAGTCCCAATTATGATACCATGAATGGCTCGATTCCAAAAAATTCAATACATATTCAGTCACCTTCAATGGAAGAGGAAAGAAGGACATAATAAGGGTGTTTCATAACATTAAGGGCCCTAGTCTCTAGGGGTCCAAAACTTGTTTTCCCTGACCATCGATCCTCCCAAATCCACTAACCCTACTTCTGAGCTATGGAAGTGGGGATGATGGTGTTCCTCTGATTCTCAACTGGCATGGATTTTGTAGTTTTAAATGGAATTTCCTAGTACAATGCAATTCGATTCAACTGCTATGACTACTAATGCTAATAATAATAATAATGATAGCTTACATTTATTTAGAACTTACTACGTAGCAGGTACTGCGCTAAGTACTCTATAAATACTATCTCATTTGATCCTCACAACACCCCTGGGAAGTTGGTACTATTAATAGTTAAGGAAACTGAAACAGAGGTTAAGTGACTTGCCTAAGGTCACAGAATTAGTACATGTCTAAGGCTAGATTTGAATTCAAGCCTTGCTGACTCCAGGCCCAGCATTCTATTCACTGCACCAGATATGGGCAGAGCACACATATTCCCTGTAGGCTGGGAAAGTGGTAATGAGCACATATTCAATAAAATAGTGTCCTTATGATTGACAAGATTTAACAACTAATTAGATATGAGAATGAGGGAGCCTAAAGAATCAAGATTGGCTTGACTTTTACAAACCTGTGACTAGAAGAATTGCGATGCGCTCAATAGAAATAGATAAGCTTTCAAGAGGGGCAGATTTGAGGACGGGAGAAAACAATGAATTTCATTTTGGATATGTTGAGTTTGAAAGGCATGTAGGACATCTAGTTGGGAATGCCCAGTAAAGATTGGAGCTCGAGAGAAATCAGGGCTGGATTTATGTGTAGGTTTAAGAGTAATATGTATAAATGTTAAGGTTGAAACAGTGAATGCTGACGAGTTCATTGAAAGAGTAGGTAGAGAGAGAAAAGAAGTGGGCCCAGGTCAAAACCTGATAAATACTCATAGTTAAGGGGTGGGCATGAATGACAGTTTGTTGAAATGGATTGAGAAGGAGTGGTCAGACTAATAGGAAGAGAATCAAGAGACAACATCAAAAAGGGTGATTGACAATGTCAGAAACTTCAGAGAAATCAAGAAGGATAAAACCAGAGAAACGGCCATGAGTTTTAACAATTTAATATTTATTGGTACCCCTAAAGGATGGATTTGAGGATGAGGCAGAAAATGGAAGGAGAAAAATTGATACAGGGGTGAGGAGCCTCCGGCCTTGAGGCTGCACGTGGCTTTCTAGGCCATTTTACAGAATAAATCCTTTTATGAAGGGGCTTTGTTCTCTGAAGTTTAGATTCTGTCAAAGGGCTGCACTTGAGGACCTAGAGGGCCACGTGTGGCCTTGAGGCTACAGGTTCTCCATCCTGGATTAGGAGGTCATTACAGTGGTCCAGGTCCATAAAATCCTACATTCAGGCAGTAGTGATGGAATTAGGAAAGAAGGAGACAGAGCTAAGAGACATTACAGGGGTAGAATTAACAGGCCTCAACAACTAAGTAGATATGAGGCACAGTGACATACTGAGTTAGGTGACTCACTCCAAGGGGAGTGACCAATGTGGAAAAATATCCCGAACATGTGGACCTATAACATAGGAAGCCAGAAGTCTGGAATGAATGGTCAGTCTAATAAGCAATGCCGGGCTTCCTTGGGCCAGGAGTCGGTATCATCTTCAGCCCCATAATATGTGTCTTGTTCACTGACACCTTTCCTGTAGGTTGTGTAATCTCATCTTGACCTATTATGTCTTGACCTATTAGGTCCCCTATTCCATTTCCTGTCCTTTGAAATTGCTAGCAAAAATTAGATTACTTCTCTGAGGCTACTGGTACTGTAACTCCTAATATTCTCTGGTAATTAAGTGCAAGAGAGACAATTAAGATTCTTATAGCTTTGTTCTTCCTCCTTGGTCCTCTGTAATTGTTCTGTGATAATGACATAATTTGTGCCCCTCAATTATGTGAGAATGACTATACCAAGAAGAAAATGTCATTGGGCTAGATTAGAGAATGACTTATTGCTTCTCTTTTCTCATTCCTTCCCTACCCTTCTCCTCCCCACAATGATTTGGGGAAAGACTTTGTTCTGACCCCATGGTAAACCTGCTTCAAGGAAAATGAGTTTAATGCCTTGAGCTCCATCTGTCATACCCTGCCTGAGGCAGGGCTGATTCATGCTAGTCATTAGCAGGGACAGTGAACCTGGGGCAGTGAAACCGGGACAATGTGGGGGGTTGTTTGAAATAATCCAAAAAAGACAGGCAAATTTGGTACTTGAAGGTCTGCAGTACACAGAGAACCAAGCAAAGCCAATTGCCCGAGTAGGGATTCAGGACGGGAACATACATGCTATACCAGAAAGCCAGAACACAAGAAGGAGCATGGAATTGAATATTTCCCTCATCCAATCTGATTTTCCTAAGCCTCTGTTTTTTTATTGCACCTGGTCATAAGCAAGGTCCACTAGGATCTCTTCTGATGTATCCACCCCATCACTTTGTACAATCGTACAATTCAGGATAACCCGGAGTAGACAAGAAATGAGGTGGTCTCTGAAATATTAAGTATTTCCTACCACATCCCTCACTCAGTTTCTTCATCAGTAAAACTGGATCACGTAACACGACATTGCTCTTAGAAGAGATTCAATAAGCATTTCAGTGGTTATTAAGTTCCTAATGGATTCTAGGCAGTTGGGGATATAAAAATGAAAAGTGACTCAGCCCTGCCTTCAGGAAGTTTATATTCTATGGGAGGTACTTATGGAATGCAATAGAACAAATAATTCACATTTACATAATACTTTAAGGTTTGGAAAGGGCTTTCCTCACAACAGCTCTGTGAGGTAGGTAGCAAATTCTTATTATTCCCATTTTACAGGTGATTACACTGAGGCTCTTAGAGGTTAAGCGACTGGCCCATGTCCACATAGCTACTAAGTGTCCGAAGTGGGATTTGAATCCAGATGTTCAGCATTCTTTCCATTCTACCACACTGTCTCTCAAGCAATGGGATAACAGCACAGGAAAGGGCCAGACAAAGTGCTCTAGGAAAATTGGAGGGGAGAGATAACTAAGAATAGCCAATATTTATGGAATACATTTTTCTAAGTGTTCCATATGTATTATCTCCTGTACCTAGCTAGCATTCATATAATGCTTTAAGGTTGACACAGTGCTTGAAATATATATTATCTTATTTGATCCTCTCAACTCTCCTGTGTGGTAAGTGCTATTATTATCATACCCATTTTATAGATAAGAAAACTAAGGTTAAGAGATAGGTTAAGTGATTCATTCACTAAGTGTCTGAGGCAGAAAAACTGAGATCTTCCTAACTCCAAGTCTAAGGGTCTATCTAGTGTACCACCTACCTACGTACCGCAAGCTGAAGTGTTTTGGGAGAGATCACAGAAAGGCTTCATGAGGAAGATGATACGTGAAGTGGACCTTGAAGGAGGAGAAGGATTTTAACAGGGAGAGATGAGGAAGGGATATAGTCTAAGCATTGGGGACAGCCTTTGTGAAGACACAGAGATAGGAGAGGGCAGGTTGAAATCAGGGAAATGCTAGCAGTACAATTTAGCTAACGCATAGAAAACATTAAGAGAAATCATGTGAATGAAATAAGGCTAGAAAGCTAGGTTGATTGTGGGGGGGGGGACTAGATTGTAGGGAGTTTACTTTTTTTTTTTCCCTGAGAAGCATTGCAAGCTTCTGGATGCAGAGAAGAGAACAGAGGCACTTCAAAATCAATGAAATAGCACTTTGGTGAACTGAAAATGAAATAAAATTGAATTTGAAGAGAAAAAAGAAAGTGCCTAGAGTCAGGAGATGGATTGTCTTGTCTGAGGAACAGCAAAAAGGCCATTGTCACAGGACTGCATGGTACTTGAGGAGTGTAAAGTGTAAGAATTTTGGAAAGGTTGTGGGGAAGAAGAGAGCAGGCCATGAAGGGTTTTGAATGTCAAAAGAGTTTATATTTGATCCTGGAAGTGATAGGGATCCTGATAGTTGATGACAGAAGTCATTGAGCTTGGGAAGGACAGAAAGAGCAGAATGAAGAGTAGTAAGTCTTGAGAAGGGGATTAAGAGAATTTTGATAATAGTAACTAAGCAACAACTTTTTTTAAAAAATGCGTAAGATTATTATGTTCTTCAGCCTATGTCTTACATGCTTGGCAGCCAAGCTATCACGTCACCATTCTCTCCCTAACTGTGCTGTAAGTCGAACTGGTCATCTCCATGGTGGTTCATCTACATGGTGTTGCATTGGCAGAGACATGGAAATATTGGGCATTCTAGAAGTGTCATCATATAGATGGATTGGAATTCTCCGTATTTTGGGAGGATGTTGAAGTGGATATTGTGTGATTTGGTGAGGAGTCTGAACCAGGGATTCAGATTTCAAGAAAGGATTGGAAAAGGTAACCTCTGAGATGTCTTTCAATTGTGAAATCATACCATTCTGTGACTATGAATGACCAAGGACATCAGTGACGTTCTGCCTTCAGAACTTTGCTGTAACAGTTCTGTTCTACTTAGTTACACAACTTAGAACCTTTCCAAGAGGATGGACCCAGTAGGTAAAAATGCTGATGGTATGATAGCATAATTTCCAATTATGCTATTAACTTGCTCTGTGAACCTATGCAATCACTCTTGTTGCCCCAATTGTTTTATCTGTAGATGGGATCTCATGGCATAGCATTTCCTAATAATCCAAAATTTGGTCATCTCTTTTATCCCATCTGGTCTTCGCAACAACCCAGTGAGGTAAATAGGCAGGTATTATTTTCTGCATTTTACATGTAGGAAAACTGAGGTCCAGAGTTGTAATCATTTGCCCACGATCACACAGCTAGCTAATAAGTGAACTTGAATCCATGTTTTCTGACTTCTGACACAGCTCCCTGTCTATAGCATGCTGCCTAAAAAGAACTTTAAAATCATACATCTTAAGCATTACCTAGAGATTAACAGAACTGACGGGGACATTAGAGGACATCTTTTCTAATTTCCTACTTTGACAGATGAAAAAACTGATATCCTGAGAGGTGAACATGAAGTGACTTGTCCAACCTCACAATTTAGTTAATGGCAGGTGATTTAAACCTAGCCCTCCTTCCTCCTGTTCCTGGGTTCTTTTCACCCCATCACAGTTAATGTTTATAGCCAAAGTGCATACTTAGAGATACCTACAGCACGACAGACATCGTTGGGAAGTACCGGCTCCAAGTTACTGGTTTTCTTCTCTTCCTTTTCAGACACATTTGCAAGCAAAGTTGCAGCCACACAGGACCAATACGCAGATGCCTCCATTGGCAATGTCACCGGCAGCAATGCAGTGAATGTGTTTCTGGGAATTGGTGTGGCCTGGTCCATCGCCGCCATCTACCATGCAGCGAACGGAAAAGAATTTGAGGTCTCCCCTGGCACACTAGCATTTTCGGTCACTCTCTTCACTATTTTTGCTTTCATCAATGTTGGGGTACTGCTGTATCGACGAAGACCGGAAATTGGAGGTGAGCTGGGTGGGCCCCGGACTGCCAAGCTCCTCACATCCTCACTTTTTGTCCTCCTGTGGCTCTTGTACATTTTCTTCTCTTCCCTGGAGGCCTACTGCCACATAAAAGGCTTCTAAAGGAACAATCAGATATAGTAAATTTATATATATAAATATATATATAAAGATATATGTATAACGAACAGAGGAAACTGACATTTGTCATGTCCACTTACCTGCTGATGGAATACAGTTTCAAGAGCATACTTTGTACTAGGGCAGAAGTAAGAAACCAACAGAATTCTTATCTCAAGGGGAGCCAACGTGTTGAACAAGGCATGGATGCAGGGCCATCTTTGCAGCTCTACCTAGAAGGGTGTACTCTTGAGATTGATAGACTGCTTTTTTGTTTTTGTTTTTGTTTTTGTTTTTGTAAATGACTGATCTAAGTGCAACATGGGCTTTCAGTTATCAATTAAAATCAACCAGATTACTTTTTTCTTTTAAATTAAGCATCTGGGCAGAGGAGGGATATGGAAGTGGAAAAGGGCAGGGGGGATGTCATTAATTTATTGCAAAACACCATGCTTATTTTCATAACTTATGCAGAGGAGAATCTGTTTCCAGGAGGAAGCATGTGAGTATGTACTAAAGGAGGACAGCTAAAGAATTCTGGGTTCAGATTCTGTCCTAGCCACCCAACAGGGAGGCACTCAGCCATCCTTATGTTAATGGCCCGTTCTTATTCAGCAATTACGAGGATAACCTTTTATGGTTCTCAAGGAAAAAAAATAATAATTTGGTCCTTCTCTCTTAAATTCTTAGCCTGACTACCATTAAAACAGCCCCTTCTGTCATGCAGTGCCCCTAAGCTCCCTCCTCCAGTGTCCTTCCCCCACCAAAATCATAATGATTATTATGTTACAGTGTTCCAAGAGCTCACCATTCTTTTCCATTCGCATATCACAAGCCTCCATCCAAATCATCTGTCCTTCAACAGTTTCTTTGTGGCCCTCACAAGGACTGTCTTGTCAGTTTTACTTTTGGTAACACCCATGCCCTACACAATCTCAGTGCAGTCTTTTCTGAACATTTGCTTCTTCTTCATACTCCTGTTAGGGAACATTGTTCTGATACTTCTTACACTGTGCATGGATTGAAAAAAAGAAAAAAAAGAAAAAAAAAGAAAAAAAATCTGTATATAGGATAGTATAACAAAAAATGATATTCCATTCAGCAATGTTGATCAAACATTGAAGACATGAGTGAGAGGTTTTTTGTTTTTTTGTTTTTTCACCTAATTTGTTTTTATTTTGTGATTTGGTTTGATTATTTTGGGGTAAGGGGAGAATTTTTTTTTCTTCCGTGGATCTGCACATAATTTCTAAGAAGCAATAATTGACTGGGAAGTTATAGCTGTTTTTGGTGAGCCACCAAGCAAATCTCAAAGCATATGTAGATCGTCATCAGTCTGTATGGAACTCAGAACCAAGAACGTAAAAAATCACTAAATTACTTTGATTAGAGAGACAATACATAGATCAACAGGTGAGTGAGATGTGCCTAGGCTTTGAAAGCGTGTAGTTTTTCCAGTAGTATTTATTTCACATTCTTTCTGTCTGGCACAGATGGAAGATAATACTGAAGGGAGGGGGCAAGTTCTGTTTGGAGTTTAGCTTTGGCTTTTGGTTTTTAGGGGGTTTTTTAATTTATTTTTTTGAGAAGCTAAGTTAAGCTCTTTTCTTACCATGTATACCACTCGGTACCTACAGTCCCTGGTCAAGCAATAAGGTAAAAGTGACCAATGAGCCTTTTAAAGGGTACTTGTTTTATTTCTTACTTAAGACCCAAATAACTCAGTAAAAAGGTGAGAGGTTTTAGCCCTTTAAATGAAATAATCCTTTTAGTTTCAAAGAACTTAGGGCAGAAAGTGATGTTATCATGATGAGTGGATGACCTTGATTTTCCATCACTGATGGTTTTGCATAAAGAGAGATCCTAGGCTTACGAAATGACTGGCCATTTGCATCAGTCCCGAAGTATTAAGATAATAAACCTTGAATGTATATTTGTTAAACTTTTCACCCCCTCATCCTTGTTCTTGTCAAAATGATGTAAAAGTAAAAGTAAAAAAAAAATCCCTCACAGAGACAATTCTAACTTGAGGTTACCTAGATGATAAAAGGAAGAAAAAATCATGGCCCAAATTAAAGGAACAATAATTCGGTCTAATTAAAAAAAATGTCAAGAGCAATTCTTTAGAAGTGCCTCCAAACTAGACCTCCTTTTCTGGCTTGAAATGGATGTATGAGTTTAGAATAACTCATTATTTGTACCTTGCTGAATTTGGCAATCAGTCTATCAGTTAATAAGCATGTATTAAACACTTACTGTGTGCCAGGCACTTAAACCAAGAGTATAACAGAATAGTATGCAAGTGTAGATTCATGTTGGAGATTCAAAGTAATGAGATGATCCAGTTCTTGGTTTTTATGGACAGGACCAGGCAACAGTCTCCCCTGCACTCTTCTGTCCTCCTTATCAATCAGATACCTATTGCTGGTACATAACAATCAGCAGTAAACTCAAAGGCAGCTGCCTAAATACAAAGCTAAAATAGAAACTGTCGAGTAATGATAATCCATATATGTGAGTTGTGTAATCGGTTAAAGATTCTTTGCACACCTTTGTAGCCATATTTGGAATGATCACATCCCCATAGAGGATTTTCACACACACACACACACACACACACACACAAACATAATGAAATCTTTGTCAATTTCACTTTCAAAGAGGTGAAGTGTTTTGTTTTGGGGTTTTCCAGGTTTTTTGTTTGGTGGACTTTTTTTCCCTTTTTGTTTCAGGAGGGAAAACATCAACACAAGAATCTGGTTGTTCAGGGTTCTTATTAATTATTATTATTATTCTATTTGTGTAAAGGTATTTCATTTAGTTTGTTTGATTCTTTCATTTTGTGTGTATTGTGCACAGATTTAGGAAGAGAATGTTCTTTCTTATAAATGGTACACATCGTTGACACAGACAAATAAAGTTTCTAATTGTTTCTGATTTAACTGGTAGTGACACAGCATGTTCTGTATCAAATGCTTTTTCTCTTATCATTGTCATCTAGTTCTTCCTTTTTTATTTTTTTTAAGATTTAAAGAAACAAAAAACCTGAGAAAATGGTACTATGCAAATGATGGAAAATAGATTCCCAAGGTTTAGTCTCTCCCAAATGACAGACATTTGGATGTTCAATTTCTGATTCCCTAAGGCAGCCCACTTGGATATCAGAATAATAGCTTGGTGGGTTTCATCAGGGAGGTTTTAGTCCTGAGCAAAATGAAGAGAAGATTTAATAATTTGACATTGTTCTATTTTGATATTTGTTTTCCTCATCCTATTTATCATCCTACTATGGCCACATTCTGTCTACAGCCAGGAATGGCATCCATGGTTCTCTGGTCAATATTCAGAGTGTTATCTCAAGTCAATCAGGCCCAATTAGGCTGATCAGAGACTTTACATCTCAGAGTATCCCCGAGGACATTTGAGTGCATAGAACCTTTAACATCATGCATTATATTGCCCTTAATTCCACAAACTCAGCTGCTTAGAAGGAATAATTCTTGACAAGTGAGTAGTACAAAAACAGTTGTCTTGACTCTGTACATGTTACTGTCAGAAAGTTGGAAAGCTTGGATCAAGATGCACAATAGTGAGAGGAAATATGTAGGCACCTGAGGTTTTATGCTTGTCTGGAAGGATCATTAGGATCAGAAGCTTTCTTTAATCCATGCTGGTAACCATCAAACTAGCGCTTTATATTTGTAACCTTTTTCCAGTTCTCTTATTGGGCATTTTCCATGGCAATGTCCTGCTGCAGTTCACATGTGTCACCTTCATTTTCCAGGTGATGGAAATAATGCAGGATTTCAGTAGCTTGATAGGGTTAAAGAAAACGGCATGTTCATCTGCTATACCCTCAATCTTGGTTTAAGACAACGAGTCCAACCTTTGTCTCTTCAAATAGTTTGTCGTTAGCTAATGGCATAATTCAATAACTTGACCAGTCCTGAAAACTGCAACCAACTTTCAAAATCTTTACCTTGTTACCATATTTGTAGTCAAATGTTGGCATCACTTTCCCTTAAAATGTCACTGTAATCTCAGTCCTCACATGTTTGGGGCAACTAGTTGGCACAGTGGATAAAGTGCCAGGCCTTGGAGTCAGAAAGACCTGAGTTCAAATCCAGCCTCAGATATTTTATTAGTTGTCCAACACTAAGCAAGCCACTTAAGCGCTCTGTTTTGCCTCAGTTTCCTTATCTGTAAAATGGGGATAATAATAGCACCTACCTCCCAGGGTTGTTGTGAGGATCAAATGCGATACTAACTGTAAAGCACTTAACACAGTGCCTGGCACACAGTAAGCACTGTAAGCTGCCTGCTATTATTATTATTATCATTAAGCTACATTACCTCCTCTCACTGGACTCTTGAGTACTGAAGACACTATAGTCAAAATGTTCCCTGGCAGAAGCCCACTGTCACCCTGACTGCTTTACTCTGGACGTTAGGGAGCCCCTGAAGTTAATCTGATTACGAGACACTTGCTGCATTATGAAGACAGTAATACCTAGATCATCTTCTTTACGGATTCTTAAACTATCTAGAGATAGCAGCCCATTTAAGACTTTCTTTAGCCCTTCACGTGGAAATACCAGAGTCCCTGATTCTGAACTCCTATCTCCCAGGTGGATTCCATTCTTATCACCTCAAGCAGACCTTGGTTGGCTTTCTGCTGAATGACCATGTACAAACAACACTGGCACTCAATGCTAGCGTTTGGTTTTGTAGTTTATGATAACACCTCCTTGCCAAGGATTCTTATTTGTCAGTGAAGCCATATGAGGGCAAAGTTTCATTGGATAAAAGTAAAAGTAATTTTTATATAAAAATGGAGCAGAAACCAAAGGGCCAGATTTAATTTACATAAAAAGAATATGCTAAGATGTTTGGAATCTTTAAAGTTCCTTCAAACTTTATTGAAGGCCAGATGTTACCTGTGATTTGAATCAGTACCCTTTGTAACTTTGTCCCTTTATCATTATTCTGGCTACAATCATTCTAAGAATGGCATATGAATTTTTTCTGCACATCACAAAGTAGCCCAGAATCATAGAATTTTACAGTGAAAGGGACCTCAGCAGCCATCTCATTCAAGCCATTTAAATTTATTTGAAGTGCTTTGAGCTCCTTGTCATATTTCACTTGTAAGTCTGGCATGTAGATGGTTGAGAGAACCATCCTTTGTACCTAGTTATTCATTCTCAGATTCTGTTAAGCGACTGTTACTTATGTCCAGCCTGAAAATGTCTTGAATCTGGAAGCAGCATTCAGTAACAGGTGAGAAGGAAAAGGGCAAAAGTCACTATCTGTGCATGTGATAAAATCAAACCAAGGCTCAGCTGAAACTCTCTACCGTCTGGTCAGTAATCAAGAAGTGGTGAGTATTTAGCTTTCTGTGATTCTTTGGGGACCAACAATTATGTCCAATAAAATTTATTCTGACCAGGATAAATCTGTAATTTCACTACAGGAGGCCAACTGGGTGTTTTAGTTTCATCATTGGCATTTAAATGAAATTTAAGTTAAGAAATGAATGTATCAATACTTATTCAGTTCTAGTGGTCTCGACACTGGGAATAATTTTACTCGATAATTTAGATGAGACAGTTAGGTGGCACAGTAGACAGAGCCCTAGACCTGGTATTAGGAAGACCTGAATTCAAATCCTGACTCAGACACTTTGGTAGTTGTATAACTCTGGACAAGTCATTTAACCACTGTTTGCCTCATTTCTCTTGTCTGCAAAATGAGGATAATAATAGTGACTACCTCCCAGAAATGTAGTGAGGATAAAATGAAATAATATTTTTGAAGTGCTTGAAATGCTCACTATTATTATATGAACAGCTTCTCCATCAAGCAGTGAAAATCTAACTCTGTCTTAACAAGAACATTCTTGCCTAGAACCATAATTTTGCCTGAACTTTGCCATGGAAACATAATCTAATATTGTTTCTTTCTCCTAAGGCAGTGATGACACAGTCTTTAAAATTATTTCCACCAAGCCACTATTCAAAGACTGAGTGTGCCATTCTTGAAAATATATCACTTTAGCGTTCTTTCCCTAAATTCCACCAAATAGGCTTCTTCTATTGCTACTTCACAAATTTCTTCCCTCAACTTCAGTGGGCTGTTTGCAGATCAATAAATATCAAGTAATGAGATTTACACGACTTAAGTCTGAACACGATTCTCAGTCATCTGAGTCCACCCCGAGAATTGAATGGAAATGTTCATAGAAAATGTCCTCACCTTCAAAGAAAAAAAATAACAAAGTACAATTTCATTTCAGTATGAAGAGTAATTTACAGAATTTCGGAGTCTGACGGGACTACCATACCAAACCCCTATTACTATAAAAGGATTAATCTATAGGAAACACTCAACAAATGTATATCTAGCTTTTATTTAGAAAGCTCCAAGGAGGAGGAATCCACTACCATCTGAGAGAGTCCATTCCACTTTTGAATAGCCCTATATGCTGGGAAGTTATTTCCTGACATCAAATATACACTTGCCTCTTTGCAACTTCTACTTGGTCTTTGTGGAAGAACCTCTTTCCTATCGTAGCCCTTCAAATACTTATTAAAATATAGTATAATATGTGGGACTTCTACTCAATGACATTTTGAAAGATCCATTATTTTGTCAGGTGGGGGAGTGGTATTCTGTTCACTAACACAGATCACACACACACACACACACACACACACACACACACATACACACACTCCTTACTAGACAGTTTTCATCAATCAATCAGAAAACATCAATCAAGTATTCATCATGTGCTAGCAACTGGAGATACAAAAATAATGGATGAAGTAATCCCTGTTGACAAGAACAGGGCTTCTTATATTCTACTGAGGCTAAAAAACTACTGACTTAATGGCCAACCTTCTGGTTATGAGCCCGTCTGAATTTAACTAGGGTTGGTCCTCAGCTTCTCCCGCTTGGCGAGACCTGCTAGAACATGTCTTCTGATGGCATCATCTTAGAGAGTTCAGGATCATCTCCACATCACAGTTAGTGGAGTAGAACTTTAGTGGAGGGTAAAGTATATCATACATATTCATCCTTCTCTAATTATTCTCATATTTCAGGAAAAGTAATTATTGAGCAACAGTGAAGCTCTCTGCCGCTTCATTCTATCAATACAATCAACCATTGATTTGGAAAGTTTTTTCCTTGGAGAGTTTCTTTTCAACAAGGTAAATATGTAAACAGGAAGAAACATAATACATGGAGATCTAGTCATTATCACATATTAATAATGCATCAAATCCTTTTCTATGGTAAAAAAAATCCTTCTAATGAAATTAGATGTAATAGTTCAAATATTTCTACTTGGAAACCACTTAATATACCAGAATTTACTAACTTAATGGTACTTGAGTCAGTTGAAATATTAAAGGCACTTCTCTAGACTAATTTATCATTGGAGGGATAGGTAGGTCCATGTGACCAAAGCCAAACAGGTATGTTTTGTGCTGTAAGTAGTTTGAGGGATTGAAGTTACACTGGATTTATAAAGTAGTTCATTCATCCAGCATGATATGCCACAGTGATGCTCCATATCTGTCTCTCTCTTTCAAAAAAAATTTTTTTTGAAAGCCGATTTCCCCAATCCTGTTACAGAGGTCATATTAGCGAACCTCTGAGATCACAGAGAGAAGGATACTCTTCATCTACCACTTCTCTAAGCAAAAGGGAAGCCATATTCTTCTGGGAGACCCACCCTAAAATTCTATATTCCTATGATTCTAAATTCACACTTGCCAAGCCTCTGATGTAAGGGTTGAAGAATCAGTCTAACTGCATGTCACAGCCACACCAAATGGAAAGGGAAAACAACAACAACGAAGAATATCCATAGGTATCAGTACCTTCTCAAACATCGCAAACAAAACAGAGATGAACTGATCTGATCAGGATTAAATATTCAGAAAAAATGGGACATTTTCAAAAGGACTAGTTGGAAGACAAAAATCAGTCTATTTATGGACTTTTGCCTTCTTAAGAACATAAGGTAGGTCCTTGTTTATTTATGGCACTGACATAACCACATACAAATTATTCAAAAGAGAAAAGCTTTAAAAATGCATTATTCTAATAACATTTGTGCTGCTGAGTAATGTGCCAAACATCATGTGGCTGAGTGAAGGTCACAGTGATTAACCAAAACCATATCAAAAGCCAAGGGAAGTAGTGCAAAGAATGTTCATATCATTACGTTCTACCCCAATATCAGTCCTGTCTAAGGGAGCGATATATATGTCTTTCAACATTGACATAATAATGACTGCAAACAAGTCTGCTAATTCTCTGCACTTCCTTCTCCCTTCTTTCCCCACACACATTTGATAAGGCCAGAAGCAACAACAAACAGAATTCCACATATTAGAACAGGATCTTGTCGCATGTAAAGAGTGGGGCTGATGCTGACAAGGGGTTGTTCAAACCACAGAGTTTTCCACTCTGGTTTTACAAACAGCTCATCCAAAATTGATGGTGTTAACTTTCTAGAATGTGCTGGCCCGGTATATCTGCCTCATGCAATTTTTCCTTCAAGACATGTGACCTCAAAATAGTACAGTTTAATGACTTGGCAATTAATTCTTTTTTGAGGTTGATGCTATTTTAATATGGTTGTTTTTTGTTTCCCAAAAATTAATCTCAATTCAGTCAAAGTTATTAATAAATCAAATGCTATTTTGACCTCTAAAGCAAGCAAACAGTATGGTGCAGATCAGCATCAATCTGAGGCAGATCCTAAGACATTGTAGGTTTAATTTAATTACATTTAACAGGTATTTATTAAGCACCTATTTGTGCTTACTGTTCTAGTCACTGTAGGTAAAAAGAAAAAAGAACAATCCCTGCTTTCAAGGAATTTACTTTCTACAGGCTTAAGAAAACGAATCAAACCCTCTGAAACATAGAACTGTGGTTACCTATTCAAGAGAAATCTTTTTTGTTTTCCATCTTCTTTCCCACTGTTAAGACTTTTAACCACTGGAAAAGAGGTTTGCAATACAAGGTAGAAACACATTTATCTAAAGACTCTGCCACCAAATAATAGGTAGGTTTCAACATTAAATTCCTTTTATCGCATATCTGCCAGGAGCAGTTTTGCCCAAGTGTGACTACAAGAGGCATGATTTCAGATCTTTGTTGAAGTGATTATTTCCAATGTGCTGAAAAAGTTGACAAGATTACTTTTATCATCTGGATTACTGAGACTCAACGAGTAGAAGAAAGGCAGCATGGTGTAGTGAATAGGGTGCTTGACTTGAAGTCAGGAGGACCCAAGTTCAAATTCTTACTCAGACTGGTTGTGTAACTATAAGGAGATAACTTAATCTGTGCCTCAGTTTCCTTATCTGTAAAATTAGGGGGTTGGACTCGATGGCCTTCTAAGGTCCTTTGCAGCCCAGAATCCATGATCCTATGAATAAGCCTTTTCTTATGTTCTTTACCTGAAGATACAAAATAGAAATTCATCCCCAAAATGATGGGATTAATGTGTCTTATTGGTATTTACCTGGGTGTGGGATGGAAGTGTCCACATTCCTATTTTGCAAATGTTGAGGAGAAAGGCATGAAGAGTCAGGTTTCCTGCTTTGCTTTTTCATCTATCATCTGACCCTTTAAAGAAGGCAGAAGTGGGGGCAGCTAGGTTGCACAGTGGTTAGAGCACCAGCCCTGAAGTCAGGAGAACCTGAGTTCAAATGCAGCCTCAGACCAAACACCTAGCTGTGTGACCCTGGGCAAGTCACTTAACCCCAATTGCCTAAAAAAAATAATAATAATAAAAAGAAGGCAGAAGTGCCTCAGAGAGCTAAACTAGACATTTTTATTTCAATTTTCAGTAATGCCCAGAGCACTATTGATTCAAGTCACAGGCTAGGTATAATTTGAGGGAGATGATTTGTGCTTTCTCCCAGTATCATAGGATTGACTCCCCCCATTACTCATTCCACCTGTTCTGGGGTAAAGTAAATTGGTAATATGGAGCATCTATCCACAGTCTAGAAACACCACTCCCCAATAATCAGCTACAACATGCTCCCTGGTTAAGTTATGCCCTGACAGTGGCTGAGCTGTAACTCAGTGCCAAGAGAGTCCTATGAGCAATGTTCCAGATATTTGCCCCCAAAAGATTCCACTGAAATGAATTGCTTACTCCTGCCATTGGTATAAGAGATGCTGGTGTGCTTTAGCAATAAATTGTCTCAAAGTTTAAAACCACAGATCTCCATGAAGGAAGGGAAGGAAGTATTTTATATGAAAACAAGTTGATATTTATATCACTATGCCAGAAACTACAGATAAAAGCAACATCTTTTTTTTTAATCACAGAGTTCAGCGTGTAAGGCAGGGCTACCTTAGATTGCTTTGAGAGGATTTATTCCTTAAAGTATGAGGACAATAAGTAACTCCATCTCAGCTATAACATAGTCACAAGGCATGGACTTCAAGAGTAATGTAATATTAAGATTTCAGGAGGAATAGCCCAACTATTTACTATTATTGTATTATTGTTAAGAGGAATAATGTAGATGAGGTTACGGTACAGATAAGAGCTGGGCTCTTATATATGGAGGAGAGAGAGAGAGAGAGAGAGAGAGAGAGAGAGAGAGAGAGAGAGAGAGAGAGAGAGAGAGAGAGAGAGAGAGAGAGAGAGAGAGAGAGAAAGGTCTTTGCTCTCAGAATACTTTTAGAGACATAGAGGGTGCTCATATGGGAACTGTTGTTACTCCTTGGATCAGAACATTCTTGACACTGATTGTTCTCATTGATTCTTCTTTGACCTTTGAAATCTGTGTGTACTTTATGCTCAGATTAGATCTGGGAATAGACTAAATTTCTCAAATAATTAATTTGATTCTGGTTATGAGAAATGAGACTGACTGAAAACCAAGTGAGCAGAAGTCTTCCTTTTTGGCCCTGCCTCTACTTTTCCACTATTGTGGGTATTCAATCTCCAAACACTTTCTTTGGAAATGGCTCCAAATTATGAGAGGGAGATAGAAAAAGTAGAGTTGTCCTTTTAAACTGAAGAAAATGGCCTACCACTTTTAGAATCCATTTCTTCTAACTTCTTTCTAAAATAAAAGACTAAGTTGAAGGGGTTGCTTTCAAATACCATTTTTTTTACAAAGTTATAGGTAACTTGTGTTTAAGTGACTATTGTCAGTGTGTCCTACGTGAAGTCCAAAGCAATGCCCATTCCATATGCACAGTTTCTTTTTCACTGCTGGACAGCAATTGAGGGGCCAGTGTTAATGGAGAGCAGCAGCAGCAATGCTGAGACTTTTATAGCCCTTAAATGCTTGAAAAGTTCTCTAAATACCAGCATAATGACATTAACATTCATTTCCTGGGCAGCAAACAATTGGCAAAGTTGCCCAGTCCAAGCTCCTAAGCTCCCTACCCTTTGGGCAAGGCTGCCCAGTCTAAGCTCCCTGCCCTTTTCATATAATTCCTCCAGTTTTAGAACTGCTGAAATGTAAAGGAAGGAACTAAGTGTGAAAAAAAGTCATTGGGAAAATCCAGAAAATGAATATTCATTTTCTTTACAGTCAGTGAAGAAGACTATAAAGGAAGTGTTGTTGCATGGAAGAAAGTCTAGAAGGTTTAGAGTAGGAGCCAGGATTCAAATCCCGGCTCTATCTCTTATTAGCTACATAATTCTGGTATATCACTTACCTTCTCTGGATTTCAGTCACTTCATCTCTAAATGGATGAAGAGAAGTTGGATTAGGTGACTTCTCAGGTTCCTGCCAATTCTAAATCTGTACTCTTTGGAAGCAAGAATCTTGGGAGCAGCAAGATTTAGCAAACTGGCCATAGGGTTAGACTATGTAAAAATGTGCTTTCTCCTCAATTCTGACTCTGACATGCTGACTGTAATCTCATTGTAGGCTTCAGAATCTCAATAATAATACCTACCTCACTATAGATTTTAGAAATAATTATGTACCTGTACTGAGCACTTTGAGCTCCATAAAAAGTAGTTGGCCAAATGGAAGGGTTTTTTTCTTGGTTTTTGGTTTTTGTTTGTTCGTTTTGTCAAATATACCCACACAAGAAGAACTTTTGCCAAATCTTTTAGGCTAACTAAGTCTGAATTTCCTATATTAGAGACAGGGCAGTCATTTGATCATTTGGGCATATTTCAATAAGCAGTGAGACAGAAAAGATTAGGGCAGGAAGTTCTTCCCATAGGAGTGGCTAGGTATTTGTTACAATGGCTCCATCTTTTTGTTCTTGTATGTAAGCTTCTATCTGCAGTGAATTCTACTTGAAAGCCATGTAATTATTACTTATAACTTCAAACTCTTCTCTCTTTTTCCTCAGGATGTCCAAAGTTGTTTTTGTTTTGGTTTGGTTTGTTTGTTTGTTTTTTCAGGGAGAATCAGAGCATCCTCTTGCCTAGAACATTAGAGATGATAATAGTACTCATTGGCCAAACAAAGAGTATCTTCAGGGTGAGGGATTTCTTAGCCTAAAGTTAATGAGCTTTTCCTGTTGCCTTCCACCATTCTTTATGTGGCTGGGCCAGGAGAGCAAATATAGAAGCTTCAAGTCCATAGTCAGAAATCTAACTTTAATTGAACTTAATTCGACAAGTACTTATTAAGCACCTACTATGTGGAAAGTCACTCTGTTAATCACTGGGATCGAGAACAAAGCAGTCCCTATTCTCAAGAAATTTATATTCTAGTGGTTTTGACACTTTACTAAATGGAATATGCAGGACTTCAAATGCCACTGTCTACACAGAGAATAAAACAAATTTAGATCTGATGCAAAGTTAATATTTGGTAGGTTACAGATCCCTAAGCAATTGTAATCCAGAGCAGGGTGCTTGTTTTCAAATACTTACTAATTAATGAGGCAGCATGGCATTGGGAACAGAGACCTAGTTTTGGTCATACCTCTGGCACAAAAATAGCTGTATGACCCAGGATCAGTTGTTTTACTCTCTCAGTCCTCCAGGCAATTCTCTAAAACTATGAGTTTCATCTCCTAAGCTTCTTTCCATAACTCGAATTCATGGTTTCCTAAAGACCACAAGGAGTTCTTTCCATCATCTAGAAGGCCACAAGAGGGAGGGAATTATATAACTGATAAGCATAGTAACTCATCCTAGTCTACTAAATTATAAATACATTGTCCATCTAAATTAATGGAGAGAATTTCCTTACCCGAATTGCCCAACATCAATGAAAAATCATAGGTTTAGATCCTCTTCCCTCCCCACAAAAAAAAAAGTACATAACAAAAATTTCCAGAAAAAGATTGACCAGGAGAGGGTTGAAAAGAAATCACTTTAGATACTATTCTCAGAAATAAACTCCATGTTTAATGTGAATCTAAAACGAATAAACACCTATACAGCTTCTACCATGGAGTAATTTGAATGCAAATTGAATTTCAGTTAGTAATGAAGACTGAGGCCCCAGTAATCTGAGAGTCTAACCATTAGATAGGGAATGATCACATATGAAACTTTTCAATTAAATTCACCTTCCAGCTCTGTTTAACTGCACTTCTTAAAGTAACTGTCTGTAAAACTTTCCACAAACAGACTCTGACTCATTTCCTTTATATTGAATAATGTTTGACCAATGGAAAACAATTGGGAAACAAGGGTCATTCCCTTCCCGTTGCTTAGTTGCACTATCTATTGCTTCTTTTTCAGTATTGTTCCCTCAATCTCACCTATCTGGTCAAGATTCCTATCTCAGTTCTATTAAGCTACATATAATCAATCAATCAACCTTATTAATCACTTATTAATCATCTGCTCAGTACTAGGCACTGTTAGGCTTTGGGGATGCAAAGACAAAAAACCAAATCAAAGACAAAACAAAAACAAAAACAAAAAAGCCCTCAGGGAGCTTATAGTCTATCCAGGGAAATAAGAAATTAGATAGATAGATAGATAGATAGATAGATAGATAGATAGATAGATAGATAGATAGATAGATAGATAGATAGATACAGATAAGTGGGCATATGCAAAATAGACATAAGATGTTTTTAGGAGAGAACCAGTTAGCTACCAGCCCTATGCCAATAATCAGCTGGGGATCTTTTCAGCCCAGCTCTCTGACTATAAAAATTATTTTTAAAATAATGAAATGGCCTCATCCTAGAAGGCCAACATGCTTTTCTCTTCTCATGAATGAATTTCTTATTTCAAGATATTAGGAATAACTTGTGGAGAAGGCTCAAAAACACCTTAAAGAAAGTAACTTTTACAGTAATTGTCTGCTTTGAATGTCAAGCCTTTGAGGTCAAGTGGGATTTGATTTAGGTTTCAGCTCCTGGTCTCCTTCCCTCAAGTATAAATAATGGTTCTTTCCTGAGGACTGTAAAGAGTTCCTTCCATAGTTTGGGAGACTGCAAGGAAGGAATTCAGTGGAATCACTGATAAGCATAATAGCTTCTCTGTGTTCTAGCAGCTTTCCCTCTGGATGATTTTTTTCATTCAGTTTTAAAACTTAGGGTAGAGCTCCTTTATTTCAAACACAATTTCCCACAAAAAACAAGCTTTTCCACTTTTCATTCTCTAGGTCTTTGTATAGGAGGTATTTTAAAGTAGAGTGTATGTGTGATAGATAGAATTCCTGCACAGGAGGAAATTAGGGCAGCTGTCCTGGATGAAGCTGAAGTCAGAGAGAAGGTTTTCTGTAGGGCTTGGAATTTGCCCAGATTCCGATTGCTCTTAAATTCACCCGTGGTAATGTGTACAGAGCCAATGAAAGCCCAGGAAGATTACAAAAAGGGACATAAATCACATCACTAGCAATCATCTTGTCTGCCATAAAACAACCCACCCCACTGTCGAATGGAAATTATAATCCTGCTCCCATATACAGCCTGTGGGGGGAAAATATTTATCCAGCGCCTGTAGGCATCTCCACTGGGAAGGAAAGTTAATAGTGAACTGGGGTCATATAAACAGTGAAAGTTTCAGCCAGATTCCTGTAAACTTGCTTCTGAAGGGATCCCAGCTAATACGTCATCAGAAACCACAAAGTCTCTTAAATGCCGTGGCAGTAACATACTATGACTTTATTAGCAAGGAGGTCTCAAGGCAACTCTGTGTGGTGTGGAGAAGGTAAACCAAGGGATCCCTTCCTCCCATTAGAGCTAGTGCTCTGGTGAGCCCCAGTGCTGAGTCAGAACTTAGAAGAGCCAAACTCAAGCTTTGACATAGGAATTCTTGTCACCGTTCTTTTACTCATTCTGGGATAAAACCGGCTTCCTTCCCTCATTAGGATGCATTTATGCATACACCTGCTTTTCATTTTGCAGGAGGCATCTGTGTTTTGTTATATTTTGAAGAGTCCTCTGGTTGGTTTTGGCCCCCATTTCAATTTTGATGAGGAAAACGTAAATTAGAAGGGTAGGGTTTTTTTAGAAAATGCAGAATAAGCATTCTTCAGAAGCTGTCTCAAACTATATTGTCAAACTGTCAATCATTTGAGAAGATAATTGTTTAAGGCCATAGAATATGCAAGGCAAGTCAACCATTTTTTTTTCTGGGCAGTGAATCTGATTAGTACCAGCTCATGCATGTCTGGCTCCTCTCCCCTTTCCTTTGGCCCTGCCTCCTGCATTGACCCAGGCCTGCCAGTCAATCCCAGAAGTAGCAGTTAAATGCTGTATCAGTCTTCAGTCAAAATCTTCCATTGCCAATTGAAAGGAGATGGCTCTTTATTGTTCTTTCTGTCTCTTTACACCTCTGTTGGGTCCTGATGTATGACATACCTGGAAGAAAAGTATAAAGAATAGATTCTTCTTCATTTAATGGAACTACCTGTAGTCTTACAGACATCCCCGGGATGGAAGTTGATGAGGCTTTATAGGTCATGGGGGCCTCTTGTAGAACAATATATGCCTTTTCTACCTCTCCTCTCCACTTCAGTTAAAAATATAAATGTGGCCCCTGAGTTCTGAAGGTAGGGACCCTTTTATAAACTTGTTACAAACAGCCTTTCAGAGATGCCAATTTAACAGTGTAATGAATGTTATGGTTTTTTTTTTTTAATATTTCAGTTGATTTGCTTTGTAGTTTGAAAGGTGTGGGCAGAAGTCAGAGGTAGGCAGATTCTGACTTGATGTAAGGAAATACTTCCTAATAATTAAGACTATTCAAAAATATAATGGACTGCCTTGGGAGATATTAAATTCCTCATCAGTGGAATTCTTCAGAGGCTAGATGACTACTTAGACTTACTTAGAAGGGTTACAATAAAGGAGATTGGTGTTGGGATATTGGTTGGAACTCCAATGTCTCCTCTGGCTCAGAGATTCTATGATCCTGTATACTAAACATGCCTTCTAAAGAAAAAAAAATGAAATTATGTAATAGTACACATGCCGATATCATTCAGGGAGCTGTTTAAGGATGGAATTTAGAATAAAGAACTTGGAGTCTATCAAGAGATTGCCTGAAATATAAACCTCTTAAAGGAGATAACCCTAAGACCTGGGTCAAGAGATCTCAAACTGATCTCTAGTTCTATCTTCAACTTGATGTATATATCCTGGAACAAGCTGCTTAGCTTCTCTTTACTTTCCATCATTTAATTAAAAATTCTCACATTTGCCCTTCCCCCTCTCTTCCCCACCCAACCTCACACAAGTGTGTTGGGAACTAATTAAATATTGTGACACATTCCTCCAACACATAAGCTTTATCCCAGGAGGGCATAAGCTGCTTTGTGTCACTGTCTGCTCAACCCAGTGGTCTGTTAGTATTAATGCAGTCCTCCAGAGCACACCAACTTGCTCCCAGGAGGAAGCTTAATAGTCTGATTCTTTGTAGGCAAAAATAGTTTTAAGCTTTTTAGAGTTGACCAAGAATGCAGACATAAAATTTCAGTATTATAAAGGAAAACTAATCTTCATAAATACACACTGCTGAATTAGCTGAGTCCCCAAACACTCCCAAATCTGGTAGATTTTCTCCTATATGTCTCTCTGCTTTAGAGTTCTCAGCTCTTCCATCTTGTCTTGAACTCTTTAGGAGACATGGGACATGTTTTTTCCCTTCCTATTAGATTGCTGGCACCAATGTAATTGCCCCACTTTAAACCCAGTTTGTAACAAGGCTAGTGCTCTGTCTTTTGTAATGTTAAAGATGTGCCCTGGTCTGGAGAATGAGCATGGACATACCATGAGCAAAATGGCTAACAAGATAAATGTATTATTAGCTATAGATGACATTGTTTTGTTTTGGAAGGAAAGATTTCCAAAGGCCCTTGTGGCTCATGTAACCTGTAGCCTCAGGTAAGGTAAAAGTTTCCAGAAGGCCTCTGGAGACTCTATAAGGTTTCCTTTACTTTATTTAGAAAAACAGTCAGTCAGCTTAGTTATTAGGAATGTTCAGGAGTAATGACTTAGAGAGACAGTCTTGTGTCATACGTTTTAGCATTGGGCATGAATCTATCCTGAAAATACCATGTTTGCAAGTGTAGAAATATTTACAAATATGTTGACTCTCCCTTTCGATTCAGAAATACAGTTAAAAGGAAAAATATCAAAATATAAAATGAAAATGTCATTGGTGTACAACTTCAAGCCCCCCAGTACCTTATATACTAGATAGGTAATAGACGGTTGCAGCAAAATTATGGGTCATTTGTCCAATGTATCGTTATAGTCCACAGGGATTAAAAATTATAAAAATAATAATAAAACTATGAAAGGACTTGATAACTATTCCAGGTGGCTTATTATAAATTCCTTTTTTTAATGAGACAATCAAACCAATAGACTCCTGTTCTAGGGTTATAATTGGCTGTGTCAATGTGATGCCAAACATCTAAATGGAAACTGAAAACTTCAATTATCCAGATACTTCCAAAGATTGGGTATTATATGAACAACAAACAACAGCAACAGCAAACTTCTGGACACTTGACTGAAGTCCAGCTTTCTTCTGCATCCTTGGCCTCCTGTGCTTCACTAGGAGCCAGGAGTCTAGTGTTTGTGATTCCTTTTTTTCCCCCCCAGATATCTTGTTTATCACAAACACAAGCAAAGTAAATTTTGTGTTCTGTCTGAATCTCCATAATCTGGCCATGACTCGTCACCTTTGCCATCTACTCACAGCTTGAGCATTTGGGTGACCTTGTTCTGGGGGGATCACTTGTTTTGTCTTCTCCTCCCTTGATATTCCTAGTCTTTAAATTACCATCAATTATCCAAAAGATTTCATTTAGTTAATGATGGCACCTGTCTCTTGTCTATTTGCACGTGCATTCTCCATTTCATCCAGGATCTCTAATCTATTTCCTTTTACATTACACATGCCCACACAGTCCCTTTGGTGGTGGAGACATGCCTTTGGTGGAAGGGAGTATCAGAGACACTGGAGGTTACTCACATATGGCCCCTAGAAAAACTTATGCACTGCCACAACCACACCTTTGTAAGTCCATGAATCAACAATAACCAGTGTTTTCTTACAGATGTTTCAATGCCCAAGACTAAGGACACGAATGACTGGCCTTATAAGCAATCTCAAAGGAAAAGTTATATGGGTGTGATGGGAGATCACCCATTAGGAGTCTTGAAAGAATGAAATCAGCTTTGGTTTGTAACTTTGTGTGGGCAGCTGGAGGGTGTAGGGGTGGTGGGAAAGCTAAATACCCTTAGGGTAACCCATATTTTTATAGTTAACTCAAAGCCCATATTTTTAAGGGTAAAGGAAATGGGGTTTTTTGAGGGGTTGTTTATTTGTTGTAATACCCCAACAGTTTCATCTTTCAGTGTCTTTTATCGTTACTTTAAGAGTTCAGGTGGCACAACTTAATAACATAATCTAATAAGCCATAACAGTAGTGGTTAGTACCACTGCTATTTCAATGGGGAACTCCCCCGCGTGTTTCAACTATAAATATTTGTTGATATTAGAGCGATCACAATGAGGAAACACTTGTGGTTCCTGGACAAGAAGGAGGGAGGGGACCTACCCTATTGTACATTTTGTATATGTTGTATAGAAGACCTCAACAACCAGTGTCATCGATGGTGTATGTAGCCTAGAAGGTAGGAAGAGGAAGCAAACAAGGGAGGGACTTCATTCTCCCCAAATTTTAAGACTTAGGGATTCTGCTTGGCCATCTGGCCAAGACTACAAGTATGGTGAGATGCCATGGTATTTAGCAGAACTCATCTTGAGCCAGTGCAACAAACCATCCATCTAAGGAAAATCGAGGTGGTGTTTTTAATGGGAATATAATCACCCTGAGAACTGATCAGGGGCCTACAAGCCTGAATGTCATCTGAGTAGCAAGGAAAAGACAGCTCATGAGGTCCCGTACGACCAGAACAAAGGAATCATAGCAGATGGTGTGTATACTTTCTGTAAAAGGAAATTCTTGACCATTTTAATATGAGAGAAAGTAGGCAATCTCCATTTCCCCTCTTTGAGCCAATAAAGTATCCAATTGTCTTGTTTTGTTTCTGTGAAAACTTCACTTCCCCTTGCAATTTCCATGTACTCAAACCATTCTTTATGCCACTGAATGTAAACTATAAGCCTTACCATTTTGAGTATATGCACACATATCACACACACACACACACACACACACACACACACACACACATGAATACTCACACATAGCTCATTTGGTGGGAAATATGATGCAGAGCAATTAAAAGCTATACAAACACCCAAATATTTAGTTTGTTCTGTGCGTCTCAGTGCTAAAAATCCTGGTTGGGGAAGGAAGGGAAGAAGTGGCCCACTATGATACAAATGTATTAGAAAAATTGTGACCTTCTCAAGTGACATTTATTGTCAGAAATACTTGTGTGAATCTTCTGTGATGTTAATTAATCAAAACTCTTTGGAAAAGAGAAGCATAATCAAAAAGGAAATGTACTAAACTTATATATTTTTATATTTGTGGTGTTTTCCTGTTGATATTTAGTATTAGAGTGACCACATAACTGAAGCAAGAAGTAAAACATTCAAAATGAGATTTAAAAATAGTGACGTATTTATAAAAAAATCTTTTTTTGCCAAAGACTAGTCTTTAATGATCTGTAAAATGTAGTTGAATCTCTTTCTCTATGACTGTGATTGTGAGGTACCTTCATCCTATTTCTTCCTTCTATCTTTTGAAAATCAATATTGTATTTTGTATATACAAGGACCAAGAAAAATATCACTAAGTTTTTTTTAATCAATGTAGTAAATACAGGTTAAAATTGTGAAGTAACCTTATCTGAACCAAATCCATAATAATGGAGTAGAACCTCAACATTAGAGTAACACAATCACAACACTAGATTGATTTATCAGATTTTCATCTAATGCTTAGTAAAGCATTGGATTGCATTTGGGAATGTCACATACTTCTTTCTAACTGAAGGCATCAACTTTAATGGTGGAATATTGATAAATGTAGAGAGGGAGTCATTAAAATGCTATGTATTAAGTTCTTCAAGGGAATGAAAACACACTCCATTTTCTAGGGACCCAGTCTGCCACCTTGAAATTAGTAATGTCATGTTGATGGGCTAAGACATTCAGTGTAGTCCCTGAGTTTAACCAATGCACTGAGCTAAGTGTTTTGAGTGTATAGCTACCAAGAATTAGCCCTTTAAAATAAATCCAATGTTTTGTAAGAAATATATTTGATTTCCTGGGTTGAGTTCAGACTGCTGTCCATAAAAAGGGATTGATTTATTTGACTTTAAAAAGATAGTTATTGTGACCTTAGCTTGTTTTTTGCTAACTCTATGGTCCAATGTGTACTCAGCCATATTTCTGTGAGAAGATATATTGACTTTATGAGCTTCAGCTGTCAATATCTATCCAGTTTCTTCAAGGATTGCAAGCATAAAGACAAGGAACACCAAAATGAAATTGGTAGTGAAGAAATTAAGACACTTATTGTACAAAATGTATTTTCTAAATCTTAAGGTATATGTGATTTAAGCTGCCTGTTAAGCTAGTCAGTTTGTAAAGTAACCCATGAAATAATATTTAAGACTGTGAGACACCCAATATACGTGCATTTGTATAGTTCTGTCATCCAACTCTCTGACTTCCAACGGTCAGCATCTTTTCTGTCACCGTGAGAACCTACAGGAGAATGAGTTTCTACTCCATATGACTGGCTCTACGAATCCAGAATCAACACAGCTACTGTCTCACTGATCAATGAGAACTAATCATGAAAGATGGGTTTTTTAGAAGAATTGAGTTTATGATCACTGTGCGATTTTGTTAATGAATGATTTCAGATAGTTTTATTTTTACCAGATTTGCTCATTAGTCCAGTCAAAACAAGCGCTGACTTAAGCAAAACTATTATTTGAATGGCTCCTATATTCTTGAGCTAACTACTGGAAATGAAAGCTTGTTGCAAAGTGTGTCATACAAATGTACAAAATAAATGACTTTTTTTCCCTGCATGCTGCCTGAGGTATGTTGTGATTCGAAACTAAGAGCTTTATTTGAATTGCCATAGCCAAAAACAAACAAACAAAACAAAAACAAAACAAAAAAAAGTCTGTATGTTTCATTACCCAGAATTGACCTGACAATATTCATCTTGGTATCTGTGTAACTGATGCTGTGTTATGTCAAAATCAAGGAGTTGTCTGTCATATGTGTATGTCATAGATGAACTTTTATCTTGTTAAAATGTAATCCTGTAAAGTTCTCATTGCCTGAATTAGTCAGCTTTGTACAAACCAGTGTCTTCAACTAACTGTTTTCCTAATCTTGCCACATTTCCTAACACTGAAATATAAATGTTTGTAAATTATTCATTCATTTGTCTCCTTTTATGTACTTGTAGTGAGAGTCTGCTAACTAATCAGGACAAGGAAAAGGAGGTTGTCCCCACCATCTATCATATTGAGCTCGATGTCATTTTAGTCTGTGGCAACAGTGGGGAAAATTCTGACAAACCAGGAAAACAAATTTGCACTCTGATGAAGGCCTTTGCTTTCTCTCTAAATTAATATGTACCCTATGTTTCTGTGATTCCATCTTGATTAGAAAAATCTTTTGATTTGTCCATGTGCAGTAAAAAGAGATTGTTATTATCTCTGGGGAGAACTCCACACCAAATACAATGCAATCATCTTGAGACAATATTATTTGTACCCTCCAGACTATTGTATCTTCAACTACGCAACAGAAATATGACCCAGCTAAAACGGCACCATCTTTGAAAGGGAAAAACAAACAAACTTTACATAGTTTCCCCATTGTTGTCAGGAGGCTGTACATTGTGTCTGTCTTTAAGCCATTATTCTTGTGGGGACTCTCTCATACATATAAATATGACATAAAATCACGATAACCTGTAGCTAGAG
This sequence comes from Phascolarctos cinereus, assembly GCF_003287225.1. Taxonomy (NCBI): domain Eukaryota; kingdom Metazoa; phylum Chordata; class Mammalia; order Diprotodontia; family Phascolarctidae; genus Phascolarctos; species Phascolarctos cinereus. Next base: position 84,379,885 of record NW_027555625.1, on the reverse strand, counting down.
CACCATCCCAGAAAACATGTACTCCGGAAATAGATGGAAATCACTGAGCAAAAGAGCACATGCATAGGCTAACATGGGGTGAAGACAGAGTGGTCATATTTGGGGATGTTCCCCTCATAACTTATTCCTGGATGTTTTCTTTTTCTGACTGTTATATTTAAACTTTCTTCAAACATTCTTTTAATGAAGGAAGTCAACTGACCATCAGAATCTCATCTCTCTGCAAATTCCCATTTGTTTCTTTAAAAATTTTAAAAAAAAAGATAATCTCACTGACTTCAACTTGAGGCATGGGCATGAAAAGAAAAAACTGGGTCCTTCTTCTGGTTTAGGTCCATTAAGGAGAACATAGTAAGCATGGGTGGTGAGGATGATGGTTGATACACACTGGGCTCTGACATGATAATTCCCACAGCATTTGTTTTGCTGCCATTCCTGACATAAAAAAGACCTCTTTCTATTTATGTGTCCCCTCACAGTATCTTTTCTCCTCTTATTTATTGTATTTCTAAGTATGAAACGTCAGACAGAACAACAGTCCCTGTCCTCAAGGATGAGGCATTCAGACAAACACACATGCCCAAGAGAGACAAATAATATTGAATATAGACTAAATACCATTGTTCCACTGCTGGGACTTCCTTCTGGCTATTGCTACCTTCTGGAGTTGAGTTGAAAAAGTGAAGACGAATGAACCTGAAGGACTCAATGCTTTTTTCACTGTCCTCAAAAGCATTGTAAGCAGTAAGACTGTCTCCTTGCAGGAGGTCAGGCCAATGTATTCCACAATGCCAGACCACCAAAGGACTTATCTTCCTCCATACACAATTCATTATTAGGTTAATCAAATTATTAAATAATAGCTACAGAAAGATTTCGGCTACTGTGCTCCTAATTAGATTATGACTGAAGTCAAGTCACATCATATACCTTAGCTTCTGTTCTCTCATCTGGAAAATTAGTGGGTTAATCTACCACTCAGTGGTGTCAAACTCAAATAGAAACAGATCCCTTTGGGCTGCATTTTGACTTAGAAAACCACAGATCAGTGATCTCTATGTTGTATTATATTTTTTATCTGTTTTGTTAAACATGTCCCAATTAGATTTTAATCTGGTTCCGGTGGCACTCAGGAGCATAGAGTTTGCAATCAGAATATTTATATGGCAACCTATAGCCCTCCTAGTTTATATAGCTTTACTTTGGGGTGGTAGGAATATTCTTCAGAAATACTTCACATTTTTATAATGCTTTATATTTCACAATTTTCACATATAATCTCTCATTTGATTATACCGACTTTATGAGAAGGACAGAGGAGGTATTATTATCCCTCTTTTATAGATAATTAAACTGAGGCTCAACTGACTTGTCCATTGTCATACACCTAATAAGTGATGGAACAAGTCTTGAACCCAATCCGTGTCTTAAGATTTGAAACTAAAGCAGGTTACAAACAAGAAGGGGCAAATCAGAAAACTGGAGGAAAGGGGATTTCATGTTGTGGAACTCTTAAGAATACTGAACTAGGAAGCAAGTATCTCTCTTGGTCTTTCCTCTGGGGTAAGATAGATGCTTAACTCCTTTTTTCCTGGCAAAAGACGTCACTGCAGATACCACATTTCTTGACAAGTGCTGGAAGGATGCTGTTCTTCCTACCCACACCAATACCACCATGACAACCATCATCCCCCAGAGTGCCACTAGAAGACAAAATACCCATTATAGTCAATTGCATCATGGGAACATTCCTGCAATGTCCTCAGAGGTTGCATGGTTTATGATAGGAGACTATAAAAATTACAATAAAAGAATGCAAAGTTTATTTTATGCCACTCCCAATAAGGGCATGCCAGGTAACTGGAATGTCTCACTCAAGGTTACCTTCGATACTACAGACAAACACATTAAAAATTCCCCTTTTCTGCTTTTGCCATAATTTATTTATGTATGGAAATTAATGGGAAATAAAAGAATCCTTGTTTTAATCCCTGAAAATTATCAACCAAACAATAAACATTCATTAAGCCATGAGCCAGGCACTGTGCTAGGCACTAGGGATTTAAATGCAATGAATGAAACTGCATCTAGGTACAGCTTAGTAAGTGAAATGTTGATCCTAAAGTCGGGAAGACCTGAATTCAAACCCAGCCTTAGATACCTAAGCTGTGTGACCCTGGGAAAGCTACTTCATCTCTGGCTGCCTCAGTTTCCTCATCTATAAAATGAGTTTAAGAAGAACACCCATCCCTCAGGGCTGTTGCAAAGATCAAATGAGATATTTGCAGAGCTCTTTGCAAAACGTAAATGCCATATAATGCTAGCTATTATTATTGTTGTTGTTATTTTAAAAATCCCTACTTGCAAAGAGTTTTGCATTCTAGCAGCAGAGCTAATAAGTGTATATGTAAATTTGTATAGAAGAAACATACAAAGAATAAATACAAAGTAATTCTGAGGTAGTTTGAGAGGAAGGACTAAAATTTACCAGCCTGACTATCTTTTCTTATACAAAAGATCAAATGGATTAACGTATGTAAAGCACTTTTCAAATCTTAAAAGTTTGTGATTAGATTATTACTATGACAAAAATTCAAGATAGGGAAGGGAAGGGAAGGGAAAGAAAGTGACTGTGACATGTCTTCCATGAATGGGAGCACTGAACAAGCCTACTAAGGGTTTCACCTTCCTTTTATCAAGTCAGCACTTCGCAGCAGTGTATTCTCATAATCCTGAAAAGCAGCATATGGTTTTCCAGTTGTATTTGTTGTCTGTATATTTATTGACCAGATTTCACACTTATCCAGAAGATAAGCAGCAACATAATTAGGTTCAAAGAACTGCCAATAAACTCTGCTTCCCCCTCCACCCCCAATTTGGCTTCCACCAAATAAACTTGGCAGTGGGCTCCCAGAACCCTAAAATTTTCGAGGCTTTTATCTGGGGACCGATAAATAATGTCAGTGACAATCCTAAGAAAGAAGAACAAATTGTAGACTCACCTCCACCTCCCTCTAATCTATTGATTAAGCTTTAAAAGATGTATATGGATTCTCTTCACACTTTGAATCAGTGAAGAAGCTAAGTATGGACTTTCATCCAGATATCGAACCTGATCTCTCCTCTCTGCTCTCACCATCCTTCTTACCCTTTCCTAAGGCCAAAAATAGAAAAGCTCCACAAAAGATTTAAATAAATTTAAGGATTACAGTGCATAATGGCTTCATAGGAAAACTAGTATGTTTCTGTATTTTTGCTTAACTTTGGAGGGTGGTGTCAAGGAAGAAAGGACCTTCCTCTGAGTCACCACTAGAGAGGTAACACTAGGCTGGAAAGATCTTGGATATGACCTTCTATGAAAATCCTCATTTTTTAAAAATATTTCTCAAACATTGAATAGAATGGGCTTCTTCAAAAGTTATTAGTGCTGAGATCTGTTCCTTACAACAGCTCACCATGAATGCCATAGCAATGTAAGAACATGGCCCAACAACCCACACTGGACAATTCTCAGGAAAGGTCATGCTCCTCCATCTACCTAAAATGTGTCTCCAACTGTTCCATATGTGGTAACAACTATGTTGGAGTTACTTTGTGAGAGAGAGAAAATAGTGACAGTCTTCTTTGGTTACCATGGGAACAAGAGGTACAGGCAAGTATATTTCCTAAAGGGGTGGGGGTGGGGGGGGAACATATGACCATCTGTTTAAAATCTACCCAACAGGTTCTCTGCCCCAAGGAGGCCAGGACCAAACAGGCACAAATGAAGAATTCTGGATCAAGAATAATTGGAGGACTGCAATAAAACAGTTAATGGAGAAAAGATGACTTAAGAAAAGCTATATTAAAGTGACTGGTGCTGCTCTGACATCACCCATGTTTCTTAGGGATGCATATATCCATTTTCACAGATGTATTATACATATTATACAGGTGACAGCATAAGAGGGAAGGTTATGGCTTCTCCCCTCAGTGGAAGTCTTAAAGCAAATGCTAAATGACCTTTTGCTGGGGATTCTGTGACATGATTGGATTAGATGGCATTTAAGGTACCTGGTGATATAGAAAGTAGAATAGAACCATAGAGAAACCTTGATGGGCATAGAGGCAGCATAAGAGGGTGAGTATATTATCCAAGTTGAGTCCCACCAAGCCCTGGGATACTATACAGGTTGCCTCAGAAGGCTTAGTGTAGTTGCACCAAGACCTTTGGGATACACTCTGAATGCCCCAAGAAAATAATAATTTCTGACTTTTGAGACACCCTGGATTTCCCCAAGGGAATAATAATTCCCAATTAGCTTCCTCTGTCAGAGGATCATGAATCATTTTCTTCTACTCCTTCCTGTGAATTCAGTGAGACTTCACCAAGGAAGCTGGTGCTGTCCCTTCTGAAGTTATCTGAATACAAAGCTAAAATTTGTTGGTTTAGTTGTAAAAGAAACTACCATGCTAAGCATTTTCAAAGAAAGGAACGTAGAATGGGATAGGTTTGAGGTTAACCAAAAGAACAATCAATCTTTTAAAACTGATGAATGAAAGATGAGATAACAATGGTCAGCTGTACTTCGGATGCATTTCCCATAAAGTTATGTAAGGATTGAGATGAAATTCATGCCGCTGCTGGAGGAAGCTTCTCCTGGGGCACAGGTGAGTCCAGTTAAAGACAGTTCACTTGATAGCTGAATGCAATGTACTCTAACAAGTGAAGTGTGGCATGACCTAGGATAAGTCCCTTCATATTCTCTACCTCCCTTTGCTCATCCTTAAGGTAAAGGGATTGTACTAAATGATCTCTTATAGCTCTTCCAGATCTAAAAAAAACCCGATTCCACTCTCTGATTCTAAGTGTTCATGCACTGTATTCAGACCTCTGTTCCTTCATTCCCAGAATTCCTTTTGACAATACCCATAGTACTTAGGTGTTTTCCAGGTTATTATTTACCCAAGAGGACAGTCTGGTATGGAGAAACACCCCCGATTGCAAGAGGCAGAGCAACACTTAAGAAGTAGCAATACAAAAGGGGAGATGGAAAACAAAAGTGAAAGGGGCTTTGAATACAGGGATCAGAAATCATGAGAGGGAAAGCAGAACAAAATGAAAAGAAATGCAGGGAGTACCTGAAAATTACATAATTGTAGTGCTACAACTTTATTATAAGAAAAACCACAAACAAGCAATATGAAAGAACATTGGCCCTAGAGTCAGAGGTCCTGGGTTCAAATCCTGCCTCAGTCACTTACTTACCTAAGTGATTTTACCACTCAATCTCCACGGACTTGTTTCCTCCATGGTAAACTGAGGAGATGGCTGCTGAGTCTCAGCTCCTATGATTTATAATCCTATGGCTGAGTCTTCACACTTTTAGAAGATTACCCTGCCAAAAAAATCAATTTAATTGAATTCCTGGAAGGGATACTAAGTTAAAATGATGTAAATCAAATATGAAATTCCCAAAGAAACAATGTCATAATATAAGATTAGGTTCCTGGCCAAGAGCCTGATGCCCATATTTTTGTAGGAATGACTTTTAACACCAGATTTAATCAATTACACATTATATGCCATTATAGAGTACAATATGAGGTTTTTTAAGTGTATATAAATCATTTACACAGGGCAATACAATATACCATGTAAATATTTATGATGTAAATAAATATTTATAATGTAATAGGAATCAGTTACAAATGGTAATATAGAGACCAATCACATATAATTTTACAAAATAAAATACAGCATCAGTATATTCTACATAGTTCCTATCTAAATATTTCATAAATTCTGCATTAGCTTTGCTGTGCCAGAGTAGACTATAAAGAAATATTCACTCATTCATTCCATACATATTCATTAAGTGCCCACAATGTATGCCACTAGGATATGTGTTAAGGTTAGGTGATTGGACTCAGAAGGGTTGAGGGGTGGATTGGAGGAAGCCTATTTTCATAGGCATCTTTAGGGATTTTTTTTTTCAGGGAGATTTAGTCATTTCATTCCTGAGAAACTGGGTCGGCGGTGTCTCTTTTTCTGTTTGTTTATTTTGCTCTCCCTTTTTCTTATTACATTTTTTCCTATAGCAAACACGGGCCTTAATGACAGATTGATTACTAGGGTGGGCCAAATGGGACTTTGCCAACAGTGTGCCAACATCCAGGAAGAGCAGTTAATCCCTTAAAATGTCCTCTGGTCCATCATCCTTGCACCTGACAGTCCTCGGACCAGACCACTGTATGTGTTGTGTGTGTGTGTGTGTGCAGGTATGTGTGTATGTATGTGTGTATGTGTGTGTGCATACATGTGATCACCCCCTCATTCCTTGCTCAACACTGGGCCTCCACTTTTAAAATGGAGTTTTGGTGCCAAGGTGTCTGCCCTACTTCCCACCACCACACACCCCTCTCTTCTTCAGGGGTACAGAGTGTTGGCAATTGCTGCTCATGTTTTGGGATCACTGGCTGAACTCTGAGGAAAAGTGTGTTACAATCATACCTGGGGCCAACTATATTTTGTGCCAGCCACTCCAACTTCCCTTTGCCTGGCATAATAGAATCCCTAGTTACAACTCTTAGGAGTGATCAGATTCATAAGTTCATGTACATAGGGCTGGAATGGCCCTTAGAAGTTCTCTTATCCAATATCTTCATTTTACAGATGAGAAAACTGAGGTCCACAGAGAGATGAATTGTGATAGGGGATAGGGCACTGGCCTTGGAATAAAGAAAACCTTGGTTAAAATTCTGCCTCAGACACTAGCTGTGTGACCCTTGGCAAGTCACTTCATTTGTCTCTGTCTCAGCTTCTTCATCTGTTAAATGAAGGTAGTTGGACTTGATGACCTCATAAGACTTCTCTAGCTCAAAATTTATAATGCTAGGAGGATATTTGAATTCCCCAATGTCACATACATGGTAAGAATGCCAAGTAGGATTTGAACTCAGGTTCTCTGCCTCCAGAGCCAATACACTTTCCACTGTACCAAATTCCCTCCTGGTTTTCCTTGTTCCATTCAACAAACATTTATTGACCATCTATTGTGTCTGGAGCACTGTGATAGGCCCAGGTGCTACAATGACAAAACTAAAAATGACTCTTTTGGTTTTTCTGCCACATTTAATCCAAAGGACTTTCTCAATATTATTTTGTTGACATAGGTTTGCATATGTGCTGTCTTTCATATTTTCTATAAAGAAGAAACTGATGTACCCTTCACCAAAAAAGAGCTCTCCTTCATTTTGCTGTTCAGTAATTTCAGTCATGTCTGACTGTTCATGACCCCATTTGGTGTTTTCTTGGCAAAGACGTTAGAGTGGTTTGCCATTTCATTCTCCAGCTCATTTTACAGATGAGGAAACTGAGGTAAACAAGGTAAAGAGACTTGCCCAGAATCACACAGATAGTAAATGTCTAATGCTGCATTTGAACTGAGGTCTTCCTGACTCAAGGCTGGCACTCTACTCACTGCACCACCTAACTGCCCTCTCCATTTGGGGTTAGTCATTCTCATAAAAGAGAATGGGTTCAGAGCTTCAAATGAGAATAACAGTAAAGAAAAATAACACATGCCTAACTTTCTGAGGCATTTGAATTAATCAGTGGAGTGGCAGATATCACAACTAAATCTCCTTCACATCCACAAATAACATGGGTATAACATGGGTATCCTCAACAAGAGTTGAGGGGGAGAGGTGTTTGTTTGCTTTTGTTCTATTTTTGTAAGCTGAGGATGGCCTCTAACTCCTGAGGACTAAAGTTACAGAGACACCAGGTAAGGCATTTCATTTTGTCCCAACAATAACAACAGCTACCATTTATATAGTGCTTTAAAATTTGCGGAGTGCTTCACAAATAGTATCTAATTTTATCTTTTCATGGGAGGTAGGGTTATTAACCCCATTTTACAGATGAGGAAACTGAGGCAAACAATATTTAAGTGACTTGCTAGACATAGATAACAAGTGTCTGAGATCAGATTTGAACTTAGGTCTACCTGAGTCCAGGTTCAGCACTCTATCCACTGTGCTACTTAGCTACCTCTAATTATGCTTAGAATGCTGGGCCAAATACCTCCTTCCTATGAGGCTGAGAAGGCTTTCAAAGAAATTGGTAGAGACCTCCTCTTCCACCTCAGCCCTGATTATTTTCATTTCAGATGCATGGATGTTAGAAATCTTGCTTGGCTTCTTTGAAGGCCAATATTTTTAAGTGATCAATTCAATTAATAATATTTCTATGAAAAATTAGTAGATGGGATCAATCACCCCACCTCACCGGGTACCTTAAATTTTATCTAATCCAATCATGTCACAGAATCCTGTGTCATCCTGGCTAATTCTCACAAGTGCTCAGAGTCTCTGTATTTATTTTAGAAGCAACAGCCAAAAAAAAAAAGTTTGGCATTAAGAGATTAAGCCTTAAGACAGCTAAATGTCAGCCTCTACATAAATAATTGTTGTTCAGTTTATTTTTGTTTTGTTTTGGTAAACTGAAGATAGAACTATCAAGGGAAAGGAAAACTGGAATATTTTGCAAAATAAGCAAGCAAAATAACCTTTTGTTTGTCATCCCAATCATGCCAGCAGTTTCCACATAGGTAGGAAAATTTAGAATCACTCACTAGCTGCAGTATTTGCTTTATTCAGAGCTGACAGTATCTAAAGAGTTTGAAAGTCATTGTGGAGGGAGGTTTCCAGTTAGAGTGACCTATGACTCTGTCCTTGATCCTCTACTGTTCATTGTTATTAATGACTTAAATGCCTGTCACATTTCCACATGACACCAAGCTAAGAAGAATAGGACAGTATTAGATGACAGAATTAAAATCCAAAAGGACAGGCTGGAACAACAAGAAAAATCTGATAAAAATCAAATTTACTAGGGATAATGTTAGAGTCTTACATTTGGTTTCAATTGTACAACTACTGAACGGAGAAGGCTGACTTGATAGCAGTGTGGAAAATAGCTGGGAGAGTTGGCAGACCGCAACCTCAGTGTAAGTAAGCAGTGTAATCTAGCAGCCAAAGTGATCTAAATAATCTGCAGTTCCCCATTCAATTCTCTGTGTGTACACACGCACACATGCTTAGATGTACATATATGCATATGCACACACATATACATATATGTATATACAGGAGACCAATGACTTTGCCTGGCAGCTCTGCCTCACTTAAATCCAATTCATTTGTAAGTCAAAACATTACCCTCCAGATGTCATTGGTCCTCCTCAAGAACAAGAACCAAAACCAACAATAATCACTGTGTGTGTGTGTGTGTGTGTGTGTGTACATAAATGTATGTGTGTATATATATACACATAACATATATGAGAGAGAGAATATAGTGGTGGTGAGTTGGAGCCTGATGAAGATACAAGAGAAAAATCTTTGGAAGGTAGGGTAAGGTAAAGACCTAGGAGGTAAAGACCCTCCAGGCAGAGGAATAACCATCTGATTTTCAAAGAATCTTGGTTTGGAAGGCAACTTATAAGTTCTCAGTTAATCAATCAGTGAACATATATACATACGTACATATATATACACATATATATGTATATATATGTGTATATATATGTGTATATATATATTATTAAGCGCTTACTACATAACAGGCACTAGGCTAATCACTGGGGATATAAAGAAAGGAAATAACAGTCCCTTCCCTCAAAGAGCTTATATTCTAGCAGACAGACAACATGTAAATAAATATATACCTGACAAATATAGATAGCATGGCTAGAAGGTAACCTCGGATGAGAAGACTTCAGCAACTGGGGAGGCCTGGCAAAGTCCTTTAGCTGAAGGTGGCTTTTGAGCTGAGTCTATTTTATTACAATCTGTGTATGAATGAGAATCCTCTCTGTAAGTGTCCATCTGTCTTATGCCTGAAGATGTCCAATGCTGGGAAACCTACAAATTCCTGTGGTAGTCCATTCTACTTTTGGCCACCTTTCTTTATTAGGAAATCTAAACTTTTTTTTTCCCACATGATTGTCCAAAAACTAATTGAAGACACTTAAAATACACTGCCCTAAGTCTTCTCATCTTCAAGCTAAATATCTTCAGTTATTTCCAATGGTCTTCATTTGACATGACCTACAGTGTGATTACCATTCTGGTCACTTTCTCTGGAAATGTTTTTGAGTCTCAACCTCTCTCTTTAAATGAAGTATTTATATATGAATGAATGGAATAAACCAGATGTGATATGACCAGGGCATGGTAGAGTTGAGACAATTACCTCTCATTCTAGATTCTGTGAGTGTAAATATCAGACTTTAAATTTAATCACCATTTCATTTCATCCTTTAGGTCTGTCTCATCATTCTAGGCTGTTTTTCATTTCCTAGCCAGCTATGCTCTTTGGGGCTTCTCCATTATGCCCCAGTGTGGGGTACCTCCCTCCCGATCCCCCTTTTCAGCTTCTTTTTATGTGCTGTTTTTCTGTATTAGATCATAAGCTTTCTGAAGAAAAAGACTTTCTTCTTCTTTCATATTCGTATCTCCAGTACTTAGTACAGTGCCTAGAACACAGTAGAAACTTAATAAATGTTATTGATTAAATAGTCATTGAAAAAAATAGTACTCCTGGGTTCTAGAATTTAAACTCTCCTACTTCAGTTTATGCCTTTGTTATCATAATCTGATTATGAAACCTTGATTATGATAACAAAGGCACAAACAAGTTAGAATTCTTCAAATGTCCCCCCACGTTCTTATTTAAAGTAAAGCACAATATTATAACTCATTTTCAGTAGTGTCCAACTCTTTGTTTCCCCATTTGGGGTTTTCTTGGCAAAGACACTGGAGTGGTTTGCCATTTCTTTCTCCAGCTCATTTTACAGATGAGGAACTGAAATAAACAAAGGTACATGACTTGCCCAGGGTCACACAGCTAGTAAATGTCTGAGGCCAAATTTGAAGTCAGAAGGATGAGTCTTCCGGATTCCAGGCCTCAAGCTCTACCCCCTGCACTACTATTACTCATAGAAGCATTTAATAATGCTTCATAAGTAAATGTAACCTCAACTTTCCTCTTACTGAATGATAACTTTTGTCTGAAATTTCCTTTGGGGAGATATTTATGGATTTCACTTTCTCTTTTTCCTAAATTCTTATCTGTCTCAGAGTGGAGAACCCTAATTCCAAGGGTAGAAGTGAAAAATAGATTATGTTCCTTTCGTCCCTCACTATGGTTCTGGAAGCCTAGCAGGGACAAGCTCCCATGAACGAGTTCAGCAGTGACTTCCCTTCACAAACTCCATCCAAAATGGTCTGTTTACTATTTGCTGACCTCAACATTCCATCTCCCAATTCTATATCTTTGAACGGTCTGTATGTACCCCATGTCTGGCATACATTCCATTTTCAACTCTGTCTTTCAGAGTCCTTGGCCCAGGTGTCCCTTCTCGATCCCTCTTGATTCTTAGGGTTCTCTCCCTACTCAAATAATCGTTTATCTACTCATCTGTTGTTCAAGCTTTATCCTTTTAGCCTGACAGACTGGGAGGATGCTGTTGCACTCTATAGTAACTGGAAAAAGTAGGGGGTGGGGAGGTTTTAGGGGAAAAGATGAGTTCTGTTTAGGGCATACTGAGTTCGAGAAGTCTTCTGGATGTCCAGTTTGAAATGTCTGAGAGGCAGTTATAGCTGTGAGACTGGAGGTCAGCAGAGATACAGGGGAAGGAAAGGGAGAGTTGAGAATCATCAATGTACAGATAGTAATTAAATCCACAGGAATTGATACTGTCCAGTGAAGTGTATGCAGTAGGTACACAATAAACATTTGTTTATTTGTTTTTTGCCAAAAATCTCTATAATCTCTCCACTTTTCACCAAGAGACAATGAGTAAGTCTATCTATATGGAATATGTATTTGTTTTCCTTAGAATAAACTTATTCCCTCTCTCCATAAACCTAAAAAAAAAAAGCTTCTAGAAGCAATTCCTAGAATAGGTGGCTGTACTCTGCGTGACTGATTTTCTTCATTCCAAAGGCAATTAAATTGTTAGGATCAGGGCCAGTCTTTGGAGCCAAAGTAGGCTACTGCCTACCACTGTGACTTAAGGGGATGGAGGAAGCCTTTCCATCCCCAAAATGTCTTCCTCACATAGCCTGAAATTCTTTATTTTATCTGGCAAAAATGAAATTGAGTTATCAGAATTTTAGGGAGCATGGGGAAAACGAAAAAGATTTCATTTGATCATAAACCTACAACAATCATGATTCCAATAAAGTACTCTAGGAAGATTGAAGGGGAAGGGGAAAATCTGCAAATTGTATTTGGAGGCGGCAAGAGTTCCCCGGCCTGATTAAAAGGAAGGGTTTAATCATGCTGTAAAATAGTGAAAGATAAGGTTAGGAAAAGTAGGTTGGGGTCAGATTTGGATGTCAGGCTCCATTTGGGCTTTATCTTATGGGCAATAATAGGGAATTATTGAAAGTCTTTGAGCAGGCAGGTAGAACCAAGATGGTAGAGCAACCCAGCTGAACTCTTCCCAACAACTTTCCAAACAACTTTAAAATAACTTCTCCAACCACATTTTGGAGCAGCAGAGCCAACAAAAAGATCAGAGTGAGACACTTCTTCCAGTCTAAGACAATTTAGGAGGTCAAGCGTAGCAACAGTATGAGCAGTGGGCCTTGGAGATGACTGTGAGAGAGGCAGTAGCCTCAGTTTCAGGAGATCTCAGCCCAAAGACTGTAAGGAGGAAGACAACTGGTTAGAAAAAGATTATAGGGAGCCCTTTGCTGGCACTGGGTTGCAGTTCCAAGGTAGAGAGGAGCACTTGTGGTTGGTCACAAGGGAACAGGGTCCCAGGTCACATTTCTAAGGCAAAAATCATGTTAGTGCTAGTGCTTGTGGCCACAGGAGAGCAGGGCCCATACCTAGGTAAACACCAGAGGCTACCTCATGAGCACAGACCAGGAGAGCAGAGAACACACCTGTCCCCAGATGACACCATCTTGGAAGCACCAAAACTTGTAAGCCCCAAGAACTAGCTCTGAAAACAACAACACAAAACATCTGAGGCTTGGAACAGTGCCTCACCACCACCAGGTGAACATAGTCCAACTTTAACATAAAATTCAGTCAAAAAATAGGATAAGAAAATGAGCAAACAACATAAAAAGAACTTAACTGTAAAAATCTATTATGGTGGCAGAGAAGAACAAGATACAAACTCAGAATAAGACAACAATATGAAGACAGTTACAAGCAAAATCTAAAAATGTTAATTGGACCCAAGCCCAGCAAAAACTCCTAATAGAGTTAAAGAAAGAGATGAGTAATAGAGAAAAAAATTAGGAAAAGAAATGAGAGTGATGCAAGAAAATTATGAAAATAGAATTAATAGCTTGGTAAAACAAAAATTTCTGAAGAAAATAATTCCTTAAAAATGAGAATTGCAACTAAAAGAAAAAGACTCCATGAGACATCAAGAAACAATAGAACAAAGTCAAAAGAATGAAAAAAAACCTATAAGAAAATGCGAAATATCTCATAGGAAAAGCAACTAACATGGAAAATAGATCAAGGAGAGATAATTTAAGAATTAGTGGACTACCTGAAAGCCATGATAAAAAAAAAAGAGCTTAGACATCATCTTTCAAGGAATTATGAAGGAAAACTGCCCCAATATCTTAGATCAAGGGGGTAATATAGAAATTAAAAGAATTTAACAATCCTGAAAGAGATCCCAAAATGAAAACTCTTGGAAATGTTATAGCCTAATTCTGGAGGTCTTAGGTCAAGGAGAAAAAATTTCAAGCAGCCAGAAAGAAAAAAATCAAATGTCACGAAGCCACAGTCAAGATTGCACAAGATTTAGCAACTTCCACATTAAAGGAATAAAGGGCTTGGAATATGATATTCCGAAAGACAAAGGAGCTAGGATTACAACCAAGAATAACCTACCCAGCAAAACTGAATGTAATCCTTTAGGGGACAAATAGATATTTAATGAAATTGAGGACTTTCAAGCATTCCTGATAAAAAGAGCAGAGCTGAATAGAAAGAGAGAGAATCAAACACAAGACTCCAGAGAAGCATAAAAAGGTAAACACAAAAAAGTAACGATAAGGGACTCAATGAAGTTAAGCTGTTTCCATTACTTTATGGGAAGATGATACATGTAACTCGTAAGAACTGTAACATTATTATGGCACTTACGGCACTTAGAAGGAGTTAGAAACATCTCAAGAGGCTAAAAAAAAGGAGGAGAAAGGATGCACTGGGAGAAAGGGGAATGAAGAAGTGGAATAGGGAAAATTTTCTCACATAAAAAAGACACATAAGGAAGAACTTTTATAGTGAAGAGGAAAATGGTGGGGGTGGCTAGCAATGCTTGAACCTCCCTCTCATTGGAATTAGTTCAAAGGAAGAATATACATACACACTCAGTTGGGTATAAAAGTCTATATTATTCAATGTGGAAATAGAAGGGGAAAGGGATAACAGACTTGAAGGAAAGGGATGATGAAGGGAGGGAGGCAAGTTAAGGGAAGTAGTGGTCAGAAGCAAAACAGACTTTTGAGGAAGGACAGGACAAAAGAGATAAAAGGATAAACAGAAGAAAATGGGATCGAGGAAAATATACAGTTAGTAATCATAACTGTGTGAATGAGACATGCTCACATGTAAAATGAAAGTGGATAGCAAAATGAATTAGAAACCAGAATCTAACAATGTGTTATTTACAAAAGACACACATGAAACAGAAAGATATACACAAGTTAAAATAAAGGGCTAAAACTGAATCTATTATGCTTCAGCTGAAGTAAAAAAAAAAAAACCAGGGGTGGCAATCATGATATCAAACAAAGCAAAAGAAAAAAAAAGACCTAATTAAAAGAGATAATCAGGGAAACTATATTTTGCTAAAAGGTACCATAGACAATGAAGTAATATCAAAAAATTTAAAGGGCAAATTTCTCTGATAAAGGCCTCATTTATCAAATACATGTGGAACTGAGTCAAATTTATAAAAAAAAATTCCTCAGTTGATAATTGTCAAAGTTTTCAGAAGAAGAAATCAAAGCTGTCTATAATCGTATGAAAAAATGTTCTAAATCACTATCGATTAGAGGGATGCAAATTAAAACAACTCTGAGCTACCACCTCACACTTAGCAGAAATAACAAATGCTAGAGGGGATGAGGGAAAACAGCTACACTAATAAACTGTTGGTGGAATTGTAAAATGGTCCAACCATTCCCGAGAACAATTTGAAACTGTGCCCAAAGGGCCATAGAATTGTGTGTACCCTTTGATCCAGCAATACCACTACTAGAACTGTACCCCAAAAGATCAAAGGTAAGGGACCTACGTGTACAAAATATTTATAGCAGCTATTTTTGTGTTGGCAAAGATTTGGAAATTGGAGAATAGCTGAACAACTTGTGGCATATGACTATGATAGAGTACTTTAGTGCTGTAAAAAATGATGAGAGGGATGGTTTCAGAAAAAAACATGGCAAGACCTATGTGAACTGATGCAGAGTTAAGTGAGAGGAATCAGGAGGTCACTGTGCACAGTAACAGCAGTGTAGTAATGATGATCAGTTGTGAGACTTGGCTACTCTGATCAGTACAATGACAATTCCAAAAGACTCATGATGAAAAAAATGTTATCTATGACTTATGAACTGTAAGTGCAAAATGAAATATAATTTTCTCACTTTATTTTTGTTGCTTTTTTGTGATATGACTAAAAAGGAAATATATTTTGCTTGATTTTACATGTATAATTGATATAATTTTCCTTGCCTTCTCAGTGAGTGATGGTGAAATGAGAGGAAGGAAAAGAATATGAAACTCAAAATTTTAAAAAGGAAAGACTATTAAAATAAATAAATAGTAAATTTTCTAAAATAATAAACAAAAAAAGGCTTTGAGCATGGGAAGTAGCAAGATGAAAGCAAAAATTTCAGTTTCAACAATGGGTGGGTGCTACCTTATGATTCTGAAAATGAGGCACAGAGAAGTCATTTGACCCACCCAAGGTAATATAAAGACTTAGTAGCAAAGCTAGGACTAGACCTCAGACTCCCGACTCCAGTGATATTTCTATTATATCGCCTTCATCTCAAAAATTATAAAGGTTATTTGCAACTTAGCCATCTCCATGGAATGTCAGGAAAATGAATGAAAAGTCTATTTGGAACTCATACAGAAAAAAGACCAAAATGGTCTTCTTACTATCTGTGTGACCTTGGGCATGTCAATTAACCTTGCCGGGCCTCACTTTCACATCTGTAAAATTCAGATGTTATACTATAGGATCTCCGAGGTTTATTTTAGCTCTGAACCTTTTGTGGATCCTAATGTTTGTGAATTGTGGGTCAGGTAGGTGGCTTGGTGGATAGAACACTGGGCTTGAAGTCAAGAAAACTCATCTTCATGAATTCAAATATCTCCCCAGACACATATAGCTGCATAACCCTAGGCAAGTCACTTAGCCTGTTTGCCTCAGTTCTTCATCTGTCATATGAGATACAGAAGGCAATGGCAAACTACTCCAATATCTTTGCCAACAAAACCCTAGATAAGGAGGTCACAAGAGAGTCAGACATGGCTGAAACAACTGAAAAAACAATAACAATCTTCGTAAATTACCTTCAAATGGGAAAAATGGAGGTAAACAAAAATCTGATCTTTCTCATAAGCCTAACTGGTAAATATTTTCGAGAAGTCCTTCTATTTATTAAATAATTTCACAGAATCTCAGAATTGAAAGAAACTCAGAGTTCATCTGGTCCAACCCTAACCTGAACAAAAATCTTCTCTATTACATAGCCAACAAGTACTTACTCCTAATCACTTCACACAATGCCTGGCATGCAGTAGGTGCTTAATAACTGCTTGTTGACTAGTCATCCAGCCATTTTTTGAAAACTCCCTCTACCTACTGAAACAAACCCAGGAATTATATGAACACAATTACAATACACTTTTCACACAAATAAAGTCAGATCTAAATAACTGGAAAAACATCAATTGCTCATGGGTAGGCCGAGCTAATATGATAAAAATGACAATTCTACCTAAGCTAATTTGCTTATTCAGTGCCATACTAATCAAACTACAAAAAATTATTTTATAGAGCTAGGAAAAAATAATAAGATTCATTTGGAAGAACAAAAGGTCCAGAATATTAAGGGAACTAATGAAAAAAAATGCAGGAGAAGGTGGCTTAGCCATTCCAGATCTTAAATTGTATTATAAAGCAGCCATCATCAAAACTGCTTGGTACTGGCTAAGTACCAAGTGGTGGGTCAATGGAATAGGTTAAGTATGCAAGACACAGTAGTCAATGACTATAGTAATCTATTATTTGATAAACCCAAAGACCCCAGCTTCTGGGATAAGAACCCACTCTTTGACAAAAACTGTTGGGAAAACTGGAAAAGAGTATGGCAGAAACTAGGCATAGATCAAAATCTCACACTATATACCAAAATAAAGTCAAAATGGGCTCATGATTTAGATATAAAGGCTGATACTGTAAGCAAATTGGGAGAGCAAGGAATAGTTTACCTATCAGATCTATGGAGAGCAGAAGAATTCATGACCAAACAGGAGATAGAGAACATTACAAAAAGCAAAATGGATAACTTTGCTTACACTAAATTGAAAAGTTTTTGCATAAACAAAGCCAATGCAACCAAGATTAGAAGGAAAGTAGAAAATTGGGAAAGAATTTTTGCAACCAGTCTCTCTGATGAAGGAAAACTCCCAGCAAAGAAAAGCCAACTAATCCCACAGATGGGTGATTTCACATCTAGGTAGCTTTAATTATCAGGGTATTTTAACTTTGATAAATCCTGAGTCCTAAGGCTTGTGTGTAGCACTCCTAGCTCTGCTCTCTGAAGCCAAGTAGAACAAGTCTAATTGTTCTTCCAAAAGATATTCCTTCAATTACTTGAAGACAGCTTATCATGTCCCCTAAATCTTCTGTTCCTTATGATTTTGTTAAGTTTCACTTGTCATCACTTTGCACATTTAGCTTAAGTCTTTGATACCAGTTAAAACTCTCTGGGAGAATCATACTTTAAGCCACAAGTTAAAACCTGGGTGTGAATGGAATATGTGAAGACAAGGCTTGAAATGGTTAGGGTTTGCTATGGAAAGTGAAAAACAGCTGGTGCTTAATGAAGGAACAAGAGAAAAGGACAATATTAAAGAGCAGTGTGGAGGAGAGATAGGAGATGCTGAAGAGGCCAAAATTCTACTGAGTTCACAGTCTTATTTAAAGCCTGCCTCCACATAGACCAAGAATTTGAAAGATAGACCCAGGGCAAGAGGCAATGCCAACCATGAGTGGATGACAAACTCAAAGATGGCAGCACCAACAGGGACAAATATCCAAAAGGGTCCCCAATTAACTAGATAATTCATGATGTGAAATTAAACAAATAAATAAGACCAATTCAACTGAGTAGAAAAGAGAATGATGTGATTCTATGATTAGTTACTAGAGTGGTTTGTGAGAGAGACTCTCAGAGACAGAAAGGAGCTTCAAGATTACCTAGTTCAATCCTGGGGTTCCATGCTCTTTCTACTCCAACAGACTAGAAACAACAGAAAGGCCTCTATGAAACTCAGCCCTAAGTAGAAGAAAAGAAGGCAGCCTTAGGATTATTCTTCCTCACTGAGGGGAAGGGTTGATACTTGAGTAACAAAAATAAGTCTGGTCTGCTTAGAAAGGATGTAAAGAAAGGGGAGCCTGGGGTTGGAGATCAGGTTATTGGGTTGGGTATTTATCTAAAAAGGTGGAAACAAAGTGAGAGAGTAAACATGCTTCAATCTGATGTCCCCATGCTATGCTCTTTCCTGTTCTTTGGCCAGCAACTCAGGAAGTGGGGGAGGGGGAAATCCACAAAAGTAATGGATGATCAATATCTCCTAGGCTCCCCTCAACTCCTTCTACTCTGTTAAAGTGCCTCTATTCAACTTTTTTCTCCCTCTACATCATCATGGTCCAAGAAAAATAAAGTGAGAAGAGCAACAAAAACAACATACACAATGACTACAACAACATATATAAAAAGAAAAACAAAGGAAACTGAATGCTGTGAAATTATGGTGACCAAGTGTGGCCCACAAGAAAAGATATAAAAATAAATGCCTGTCCCTGCTATTTTTGAAGACATAGGGAACTATAGATATAGAACACTATGTATAATTTCAGACTTCATCAATGTGTTGGTTAGTTTTTCTGAAGTGTCTTCTCTCTTCTTTTATTCTTTGTTATAAGAGATGCTTCTCTGAGAGGGGAGGAGGTAGGGATATATTGGGAGATGAAGGTGATGTAAAAATAAAATATTTTTTTAAAAATTGTAGTACTCTGAGTCAAATCATGGTTGTCATACTAATTGTGGATCTTCTGGACACTGCCACCCAACAAAAAAAGATGGAATGTAAGGAGGACAGGGAAAAATAGAGGATGTAAAATGAAATCCTACAGGCCCAACCATGTCTGGAAATTGGTCTTACACAGTATCTCATTTCCTTTACTTATACTTTCTACTATATTTTTATATTTTTATTTTTAATTTATGTCTTTTTTATGTCACCATAGTTTCCTCCAGTATCCTTCCCCGCCCCACTCCCTAAGAAACATCCTATATAACAAACAGTATTTTTTAAGATTGAAAAAACAAAGAGGAAAAAATCAGTATACCTTAGCAATATAACGGATCAATTTAATACTAAAAAAATACATGCAATGTACAATATTTGTGACCAAACTGGTAAGGTGAGAGTATCTCCTCATATCTATTCTTTAGAGCCATGTTTGTTCTTTATAAATTTGCAACATTCATTTTTTATTTGTGTGTGGTTATTTTTTTTTCCATATGCATTGATATAGTCACTGTATGTATAATTTTCTTGACATTGGCCATATGTTTTCAAGCCTGATTGATCTTGGAACCTTTTATCCTACCTCACAATACAGGTATAACTTCACTAAAAACCAAAAATTAAATAAAATATCCATGCTTGGAATTTTCATCTTTATCCAGATGTCTGTACCATTGAATCTTCCCATCAAGTTCTCAGACTCCTACTCAGCCAGTTGTGGTTCTAGGATCCAGTCTATTAATTTATGGCCCATAATCCTTACTACATGTTGTGCTCCATGTCTTTTTGAATAACAGATTGTCTCTCATCCATCTATCACCTGTGTCCTTCTACTGAGTTTCTCATTTGTCATGTGGACCCAGTAGGCATGTTTAATATATCAAAGGTAAAGGAGTCATCTTCAAGACAGCAATCTCTTCAATTGCTTCAAATGTTACAACATATTTCTATGTGCCAATGAACAACTATCTGTCCTGTTTACGTTCACGATAGATATGTTTTTCCCCTCCTGTTCTCCCAGGGTATCTTTCTTTCAAATTCAAACTTTGCAGGGTTGTGGTGTGTTTATTATTTCCTTATGTTTGTTTATTATTTTGTTTATTATTTCCTTATGTGGGAGACTACATAGATAAGCTCTTGCTTCCCTGACATTTGAAGGAAAGCAAGAAGGACTGAGCTTTTGGGAAGCAACTCAGCACTGAGAAATCTTCATGTATGACACTAATGGGTTTTCTAGTAAGTTAAATATCTACAGAGACCTTCTTTGACTCTATATAGAATCAAATTTCAGAAACATATTTCTAAAAAAGAGTGGTATATATGTCATTGAATATAACATCACTCTGAATGTGGGTCTAATTAACATGCTACAAAGCTGGAACTATTAAAGCACCCAGTAGATACCTGAGCTGATAGAAAACCTTGCTATTGCACAGAAGACTATTCATTCAACCAAATCATTGTTCCAGCCTAACAGATGCTCAGTACCATGCTGAATATTGCTAGAAACATACAGAGTACATAACATTAATAGTGGAAAGCTTACAATCCAATTGATGAGACATACAAAAATAGAAATCAATTAGGTGCTAAACTGTGTTGCATCTATAATAAATGCAAATGGAGTTCAAGGCAAGGGGAGAAATTAATGTGTCTCAGGGAAGGATTCTGAGAGAAAGTAGAGCATCCTTAAAGAGTTGGCTTTCAAAGGATGAGCAGAGGATTTCGATAGGAGAAAGGGAATAGATTTCTAGAGTAGGGGAGATAGGTTTAGAAGAAGCAAAGAGGTAAGGATAACCAAAGCTTGTATAAAAAGACAATAAGGAGATCAGATGAAGAGACCAAGAAGAGCATATATGAGTGGAGGATACATTGTGGAGATCACTGGGATAACAAGTTTAAACTGGTCATCTTTAAGGGGCCCTCTTAGCAGCAAGGGAATCTTTTTATTTCTCCCTGATTGATTCTCTATCCCATTCTTCACAATGACTGTTCCAAACCTTCTCAGGCTTCAACTGCATGTTCTTCCCTGACCCTCTCAGCTGAGGCTCATAACTTATACCTTAATGAAAAAAAAGTTTAGTGGCCAATAAATCCCTTTTCTTCTCTCCTTTTAACCTGAAAAACTTCCTCCTTATTTCACAATACCCTGACGTGATCTTTTCCTCCTTTACTCCAACTTTTGATGAAGAGGTGGTCCTTTTCTTCACCAAGGCAAACCCCTCTTGATTTCATTACATGCCTTATTCTACAACAGATTGCCTGACTGTTACCACTCCCCTTATCTGTAATCTCTCCATATCCTTCCTTGCTGTCTTCAAACATTTCCAAGTCTTCTCCATCCTCAAAGTTTCTCACAAGATCTTGCCATAACTATTGACAACTATCTTCAATCTCTCCTCTCTCCTCAACTACATACTCTGAAAAAGCTATCTCCAGGAAATAGAGATGCCTCTATTTCCTCTTCCTTCACTGTCTTTTAACCTCCTACCATTTTGCTTCTAATCTCATCACTCAACTGAAACTATTGTCCCCAAGGCATCCAATTGTGTGGGACAGAGACCTCAACCCAAATTAAACTGAGAGAGAGAGAGAGAGAGAGAGAGAGAGAGAGAGAGAGAGAGAGAGAGACAGAGAGACAGAGAGACAGAGAGACACACGAGTAACAGGGGCCGCGTTATGAGCAAATCTTCGCCCACCACGCAAACAAGCCTCCGCCCACGCAAACAAGTTTCCACCCACCACTATCCCTTACCCCATTACCTGGGGGTGGGCTTACATTCTAAGCTCGAAAGTTTCTTCCTATCCTCTTAACTGGGAGGTGAGGCTTACATTCTAGGCCCGAAATTCAAAGACAAGGAAAGAGGCCGAAGCTCAGGTTGGGGGTGGGGCAGGGCTGATTGTTTCTGTTAAGTGCTTAAAAACAGGGTCTGAGTGGGGGAGGATCTTGAAAGTAATAATATCAAGAATTATTTGACCCTTTGAGAAGCCTTCACTTCTGAGAGTTCATTTCTCACACTACCTTCTGAACTCATTACCTTAATTACACTGAGAAGTCTTCACTGGGACATCCCATTCACAATGATCTTCTAACCAGCAAATCTAATCAGTTATTTTTAATTCTTATCCCCCTTGACCCTTCTGAATCATCAGACACTGTTGGTCACACTCTTCTCCTGGATGGGCTTTCAGGACATGGTTTTATCTTGGGTTTTCCGTTAGCCTGTCTGACTGCTCTTCCTTCTAAGTCTCCTTTGATGATTCCTCTTCCACTTTGTGGCCACTGAAGCTAGATTTACCCAAGACTGTTCTGAGCCCTTTTTTCTATCTGTACTTTTCTTCTTGGTGACTCTTTTTACTTTTGTCTTTGTATCCTCAGTGATTAGCATGTTAATAAGCAGTAAGTTATTTTTAAGTTAAGCAGTTAATAGAAATTAAGCAGTTAATAGTAATCACTTAATAAATGATTGTTTGCTTGACATAGAGAAAAAGTCACAGCTAGAGGAGACATAAGAAAGCATCTAATTTACCCCCATTCTTTGATGAATGAATAAATCTCAGGGTATCATACTCTTACATGTGTGTGCTCTGTCCAAAGGAATATAATTTTGTTTGCTTACATTTTGTAAAATATCTTGAGGTGTGGGGGCTATGGGGTTTTTTAATCATCTATTTATTTTATTGTTGTCATTATTTTCAAAAAGCTGGTACAAGTTACTCTTTGTACTGCACAGTTTTCATTGATGATTTCATGAAATATAGTGCTGAAAAAAGGCTTTAAAAACCCATTGTGGTTCCAATGGAGGTACTTGATTATGCCTTTAAACCCAAATCACTCTGACTTTCATTAAATGGCCAATAATAGACCCCAAGCCCAAGTCTCTATTGCTCATTGTTTGGGTTTTGACACTTTAGCATGAGTTTAAATAGCAATTGTTTTCTGTTCTGGCCAGAAATTTTAAGGGTTTCCCTCTCCCAGTATGATGCATTTGTGGTGGTTAACTTTTGTCTCAATTCTTACCTAGCCCTCAGTCATTGAATGCATGTTGTCTCCTACAAACTGGGACCTGGAAAAGACTAATTTAAAAAGGCCAACTTCACCAAGTGCATCCTGGACCATTGCCAGTCTTCTTGACTTTTATCTTGCCACTGGACTCCGATGACTCTGAAAGAGAGAATGAGGCTGATGACTTTGCCCAGCTTTATGTCACTTAAATCCGATTCACGTACAAGTCAAGGCATCACCCTCATGACATCATTGGTCTGACAAAGGATGAACGCAACAAACCATTGCAGGTCAGTGAGAGAAAAATCATTTTCCCTTCTTGTCAAACTGTTAAAAAATATTCTTCAGAGTTGGCTGTCTTAAGTGACTCTTTATAGAGTGCTTCTTCCTTTTTAACAGTTACCAGGCTCATGGTGGAAACTTTAAGGAGCCAATGGCTAGCTATCCCATTATTCCATCAAAAGAGTAATCAAATGCAAACACTTCATCTTTACTTTAAGACTTTACTTTTTTTATTTTAATATTTTTAAGACAGAATCTTCCTATCTTGTCCAAGCTAGAAATGCTAGGACTACCTACTGGCTGTGCATCACTACTGATCAGCACAGAACCTCTGACCCTTTCTGTTTCTGACTTGATCCAGTTTGTCCTTCGTTAAGTAACCTGGTGGAGCCCTGATCCCAGGGACTTATCATATTAATGCTGAAATTGCTGCAGACACCCAATAGGAATGGCTCACAGCTGCCTGGAATTCCAGAGGTCGGGAGATCCACCACCCTCAGCACTTTACATTTTAAAAAGTATTATACTCGCTACTTCATTATGACAATAGCTAAATGAGACTTTGTACAAAAAAAAATGTGTGTGTGAGGCAGGTAGGTGGCACAGTGGATAGAGCACGAGTCAGGAGGACCTGAGTTCAAATGCGGCCTCAGACACTTGATATTTACTAGTTGTGTGACCCTGGGCAAAGTCACTTGACCCCATTGCCTAACAAAACCAAAACAAAAAAAAAGTGTGTGTGATGGGGATAGAGAGTGGTAGTGTCTATCCTTTTTTTAAAAAATATTTTTATCTCCTTTCCCAATTACGTGTTAAAACAATTTTAAACACTTTTTAAAGTTTTGAGTTCCAAATTCTATCCCTCCACTCTCTGAGAAGGTAAGCAATTTGATATAGGCTATACATGTATACTCATGTAAAACATTCCCATATTAGTCATTTTGTACAAGAAGACTTGAATTAAAAGAAAATGAAAGGAAGGAAGGAAGGAAAGTAGAAAAAATCAGCATGCTTCAGTCTGTATTCAGACAATATCAGTTCTCTGGAAGCAGATGGCATATGTCATCATGAGTCTTTTGGGGTTGTCTTAGATACTTGCTTGCTGAGAATAGCTAGGTCATTCACAGTTCTTCATCAAACAATATTACTCTTACTGTGTGCAGCATTCTCCTGGTTCTGCTCACTTTGATTCCACTTCATGGTAAGTCTTCCCAGGTTTTTCTGAAATCATCCTCCTTGTCACTTTTTATAGCATAATAATATTCCATCACCACAGCTTTTTCAGCCATTCCCTAATTGATGGGCATCCCTTTGATAATCCAGCTCTTAGCTACCACAAAAAGAGCTGTGATAAATATTTCTGTACAAATAGGTCTTTTCCTCCCCTTTTTTATTTCTTTGGAATACAGACCTAGCAGTGATATTGCTGGATTGAAGGGTATGTACAGTTTTATAGCCCTTTGGGCATAGTTCCAAGTTGCTCTCCAGAATGATTGGATCGGTTCACAGCCCCGCCAACAAGTCATTAACGTCCCATTTTCCCACATCCCCGTTGACATTTATCACTTTGCCTTTTTGCCATAACAGCCAGTCTTGATAGGTTTGTGGTAATACCTCAGAGCTGTTTTAATTTGCCTTTTTGTAATCAGTAGTAATTTAGAGTATTTTTTTAATATGACTATAGGTAGCTTTGATTCCTTTGTCTAAAAACTGCCTGTTCATGACCTCTGACCATTTATCAATTGGGAAATGACTTGTATTTTTATAAATTTGACTCAGTTCTCTATATATTTGAGAAATGAGACATAGCTACTTTCTTAAGTGTATTTCTTTGGTGAGGCAGACTGTCAGCCGTGCTTCAATTCACACTAACACAAAAACAAACTCTACCCCATCTCAGACCATGGTAGAGCCATTGTTGTTCTGCAGGCTCTCCAGCCTGAAGCTCTAAAGCAATGGGTACAGAACACTCTAGTCTAGCAGCAGTGGGACCAGATGGCTCAAGAACCCTGGGGAGTCTTCAGGGATCTGCAAGAAGTGAACAAATGCCTCCAGAAGCAGATGGAGCTAGCTGTCTTGTCTTACAGAAACACGGGGAATTCTATTTCACCAAGTTTACTTTATGTGATTTCACAACCCTAGGCAGTCACAATAGAGTAGATGATGTGGGAGTAACAGTTAAGAGGCCTAGAGGAAGAATTAATTCCTGAGACTTAGGGGGATTGGACAGGATCTAAGCTAACATCCATGTGAATCAAAAGAAACCTGGACTGCTATGCTAAGGTCAATTAGGGTCAATAAGTCTTGGAAAAATGAATCTTTATCTTAAGATCAGAATAATGAAACCTGGAAATAAGAGATGAACTAGTTTTTATCATGGAACGATAGATAGAGTGTTGGACTTGGAGTCTGGCAGAGGTAGTTTAAAATCTGACCTCAGATACTTACAAGTGGCGTAACCTGGGCAAATCACTTAACATTTCTATGTCTCAGTTTCCTCATCTGTAAAATGAAGAGATTGGACACAATGGAATCTAAGGCACCTTTTAGCTTTAAATCTATCATCCCATGAAATTCACCTAACATTTTATAGTTTACCCTATCCCATATGGAGCAGCCCACTAAGAGGAGATGTGGAAGGATTATTCAAGGAACCCAAGAAGATTTTGTAAATATACTTACAATCCAAAATTGCCAGATTTTTCAGTTCAATTAGAGTCAAAGATGGGAATATAGGATCATATATTGAACTTATAGTTAACTAACTTGGTCACCAGTTTATTTCTTATTTCTGGCTTTCATTATTCAGTTCACCAGGTAAAAATTCACCTTTCTTAGACTTATCAATACCAGCCCAATGAAAGAAACAGCTATTACATTTCCTATCTTTTTTTTAATTTTTTTTTTTCAGCAATTGGAGTTAAGTGACTTGCCCAGGGTCACATAGCTAGTAAGTGTCAAATGTTTGGTCTGAGGCCGGATTTGAACTCAGGTCCTCTTGACTTCAGGGCCGGTGCTCTAACCACTGTGCCACCTATCTGCTCCTAATTTCCTATCAAAAGATGACCAGCTTACTCTATTCCTCAATATGGAATTATTTTAGTATAGCTCACTGTTCATTCTTTCCAAACATATCCTTTTATACAAATAACAGCATATACTTCCAGTTCTTCCCTGAACTCCACTTGCACGGTAAGATTTCTGCCATCAATGACTACCTAGGGAAGATGTGGATGACAAGAGATAGCTTGTAATAGATGCTACGTGGCCTAAAGCTATAAATAAGGGAAAGATAAACTGACATTCTACACCTAAGGAGACTTTAAAACTATAGATTCATTCTCACTGACTTCCCCAGATTTACACATTGAGAGACACTCTGAAAAGCTAACCTAATGGAAAATTAGTCCCTTTCCAAATCATGCAGGTGATAAGCCATGAAGTTAACACTACCTTCCTTATTACATAACTACTCGACTTTCCTCTGTTCTTTGAACTTCTCCCTATTGCAAGAATTTTCCTGACCTGGTTCATGAAGACCTCCCTTTGGCTTTAAGCGCTTGTGCTCTCAGAATTAGTTCACTATTTCTTCTTAGTCCTCTCATTTCCTTATTTTTATGAACTCCTGGTTTTGACAGAACAGAAGCATAGGTTTCTTTTGATTAACTTCTTTCTTGAGCCTGCTGAACCAGACATTGACTCTTCCTCTAGGCCTGCTAATTGTTTTTCCCAGGTCTTCTACTCTGTTGTGACTTCCCAGGATTGTGGGATCACATAAAGGAAACCAGGATTAATCAAAGTACTTTATTATACCCACAACCACCTAAAAGCTATAGGGAATTACTTTATTGTGTATACATGGAGAGATCAGGAAAGGGTATGCACATGTATGACCTAAGTCTAGTTTCCCCTTTGGACACAAGATCTTCTATTCAGAAATAGCAATAATAATAGCTAATATTTATATCATACTTTAAGATTTGCGCCGAGCTCTACTTGCATAATCTCAGTAAGCCATAAGCCACTCCCTTGACATGCAAAGGTAGTGCTCTTCCCTTACTCTTCCTTAAATGTCACTCAAATATTAATCTCAGAAATACAGACTAGGTCTATGTTTATTTTCATTACAATATGATTAGCATGCATTGGTGCCATTCTATGCAAATTATTCCCAAGCTACCTGAGGCTTTGCTATTACAGGGGTAACAGTCCTACTATGCTTATATGTAGCACTGTCCATGTCACTTAACATGGCCTCTGCTTTTACGGTACTCCTGCAGTCTCTGTATGAATATCTTTCCTCCTACTGGCAACTGCTGAATCTTGCTGGGTCAGTCATAATGGTAACATACAGCTATTCCTTCCTTCTGTCCTATACCCCTTTGCCCTCCTTATGTCAAGGTATTATCTCTTTTTATATCCCTAACACCTACAGCCATGTGCATGGCACATTGTGCCAGGCTGATAATACAAAGACAAAACTGAAATCGTTCCTTCTCTCCAAGAGTTTACATTCTAACAGAGAGATGACACATACATACATTAAAATATGCGTGATGTATACAAAATGGACACAAGGTAGTTTGGGGAAGAAAGGCACTAGCACCTAGGAAAGGGGGTCATCAGGAAAGACTTCATGTGAAAGATAATGAGGTTATTGTGACTACTTGAGTCAGGTAGCCAGTGTGTCAACCAGTATTTATTCAGCACCTACTGTGTGCCAGCCGCTGCATTAAATGCTGGGCATGTAAAGACAAAAAACAGCTCTTGCTCTCAAGGCTCTCACAATCTGATGGGAGAGAAAATTCTCAAACACTGTGTACTTGAGTTCAAATTCTGACTCTGTTACTAGCTGTGTGACCATTAGTTAGTTACTTAACATCTCTTAGCTTTTGTTTCCTCATGTATGCAATGCAGGCAATAATATCTAAGTACTTATACCACGGATTGTGAGACAAAGTATATAAAACAAATGGTAAAGTGCTATATGTTAGTAATTATCATCAGCCTTGACTCCGAGCCTTGGCCCTGGGCCACCTTGCCTCAGCTTGGGCTTTCCCTCAACAACACTACTTAGTTTAATG
Source organism: Phascolarctos cinereus (assembly GCF_003287225.1). Classification (NCBI taxonomy): domain Eukaryota; kingdom Metazoa; phylum Chordata; class Mammalia; order Diprotodontia; family Phascolarctidae; genus Phascolarctos; species Phascolarctos cinereus. The sequence continues at coordinate 84,351,147 of NW_027555625.1, read as the reverse complement.
TCTTAGCCAGCATAGCTATGGAGCCCAAATTAAAGATAAGCAGGGAAATATTGGGCTTCTAGCTGACTCTGATGAGTTTAAGTCATCAGTCCCTGACAAATTACATCACAGGATATTTAAAGAACTGCATTGATGTAATTGATGAGCCAATACAGTGATCTTTGAAAGAGCTAGACAATGGCAGGAATGCCACAGAACTGGAGAAAATCAAATGTTTCCCCAATTTTTTTCAAAATGAAAAGAGGAATGTGCAAAATATAAGCCAATGAAACTGACTCTAGAATACATTATTAAAGGAATAGTTATTCGATCAATCAAGTAATAAACATTTATTAAACCTCTAGAAGAACAAATAATGATCAAACACAGCAAATGTGCTTTCTCTGAGAACATGTTATTCCAGACTAACCTCATCTTTTTTGACAGGGTTACTGGACTGGTAGATCAACAAAGTGCTGTGTAAAATTTACCTATATTTTACCAAAGCATTTGGCACAGCCCTTCACAGCAAGATGGAAAGATGTGGACTATACAGATATGTAGGTAGATTCATAACTGGTTGAAAAGTCAGATCCAAAAGATTAGTCCCTAATGGGTGGAAGGCAAAATTGGCAGGAGATCTCAATGGAGAACTCCAGGAATTTATGCTTGACCCCATTGCAGCTTACTATTTTTATCCATGGAATGGATAAAAGACTTAAGTAGTATGCTTATCAAATTTGAAGTTGAAGTAAATCTAAGAGGGATAATTAATATGCTGTATAACAGAACCAGCAATGATTAAGTTCCTGAGATGCCAAAATCTGAGATGGAACAAACACTTGTAAAATATCATCTCATTTGATCCTCACAAGGACTCTGAAAGGTATATACTATTATCATCTTCATTTGATAGTTGAAGAAACTGAGGCAGACAAGTTAAGTGATAGGGACATATAGCTAATAAGTATTGGATGTCAGATTTGAGCTCAAGACTTCCTGACTCAATGCCCAACACCCAATCCACTACATAACCTCGCTGCCTCTATTTAATAGAGATAATTTCAAAGTCTTGCACTTGGATGAGAGAGACAGCATAAGTTTGTGGAAAAGGGGCCATTTTCAGAGTTAAAACTGACTTGGATTCAAGCTCTGTGTCTGACACACTGGTTGTGTGATCCTGGGTAAGTCACTGAAGCATCCATTACATCCAGGAAGCTTTCTTAGACTAAAAGTTGTAGAATAATTTCCCTTCTATATTGGTGTAGTTTTCTCACCATTCCTCTCTGTGCCAATAAAATTATAGGTCTATACCTATAATAAAATTAAAAAAAACTAATTTAAATAGAAAAAGAAGGGGGAAAAACAGGGCAAAAACTCAATTTCGGAAATACAAGATAAAACAAGACATAGCTAGAAGCAGTTTATATGGAAAAAGATCTGGTTTTTTTAGTGGATTACAAAATCATCAAATTTAATGTGGAAACCTCAACAACTAATATAAACTAAAGTTCCATAAAAATAGGTACAGAACAAGGGAGATAATCACACTACTATACTCTGCTGTCATAATGCATATGAGTATTATGTTCAATTCTGGGTAGCACATTTTATAAGAACTGGGGAGCAACCAGAGGAGAGTAACCAGGATGAAATACCATCCATGAGACCATGACCTGTGAGAATCTGTTGAAGGACTTGAGACTTGGAATGTTTATCCTGGAGAAGAGAATGTTGGGGGAAAGAAGAATGATTGTTGACTTCAAGTACTTGAAAGACTGTCATGTGGAAGAAGAATTAGACTTCCACCTGGTCCCCATCAATCAATAATCAGTAAACATTTATTAAACACTTATTTTGTGTCAGGCCTGGGAAGAAGCACTGAGTATATAAAGAAAGGCAAAAGACAGTCCCAGCTCCCTAAAGGAGCTCATAGTCTCTATGAGATCAGGATGACTGGAGATGGTCCTGCCTCTGTGATTTTAGAGGTTTTGTGAAACTGATTACACTGTGGGCTATTTCCCCTCACTTCATCACTTCCCCTACATGCACCACTATTTTGAATATAAGGAATAGGAACCTGGCAAACTCCTTATGAATGGGTGATGCATTTTACTGTACATTTACTACTACATTTACTCTACATTGTGCAGATGAGGACACTAATTTTAGGGAGTAAATGGAATGTCAGATGGATATTGTTTCAGGCAGGAATCATATCAAGGATGATGAAGCACTTGACATCTAGTTATTTGAGGAAATGGCTGTGTTACTGAGATACAAAGGATGGGGTTGAGCATCTGCAAGAGGCTACATGGTGGGAACAGCTTGGAATGGTCTTCCTGCTGTCCTACATCAAGAAGCTTAATGACCGCTGGTGGAAGTGAGCCACCATAGTTAGAGATTCTGTCAGGTGTGAGAAGCAGTAGGTAGAGGGGCCGAGACACTTATGCACTCTTCTGGAAGCTCTTTCCTCTAAAATAGCTGAAGGCCCCTGCATGTGCCTCAGGGGAGCCACCCGGAGGGCAGTGACTTTGCCATTTGCCATTCAAGCCTGCTAGATCCTACCACAATATTTTAGACAGGAGTTCTTGGAGGCTATTTTAGTAATCTAAGTAGGAAACAAAACAAACCTTGAACTTGAACTTTTCTTTGTATTGCCAGGGACTGGCACAATGACCAGACACAGTAGGCACTTAATAAATGCTTATTGATAAACTGACTGATTAAACTGGTGTGGAGAGTGACATGAAGAAGAAAAGGTGAATTTAGGGGATATTTTTAAATGATAAAATGGCATGAGTTGATACTATTTGAAAAAGGCTTTATCAGTCAGATATTTCATTGGCTGGAAGAGATTTGGGTTGTAAAGCCTGATTCAGGCTCCCCTTGACTCAGCTCCAAACCCTATAGGAAACTGCTTAAAAATTTCTAAGCTACTTGATGCCCACATAATAGGTTTCTACCTGCTGATCCCTAATGACTTAAGGTTGCTCAGGACAGACTCAAGGAATATAGCTCTTAAAATATGGGGTAACAGGAAAGTTTCATTCCTCTTACTATCTCTGGTCATTTGAATGGTTAAAATTTTCTGAAACCTGAAGTGCCCAGTTAAAATGAAAACATGTTCACTAAAAGGTGTTAACATTAACCCATCAATATCCATTAAGACCTTAATCGGATTTCTTTTATCACATCAGCTTGCTGTCACTTAGCAAAGATATTGCCAGAGATATAAGTATGTAAGAGGGAGAGAAATTTCAAATCCCCCCAAACTTTATGCGAAAATTGAAGCCTAGGCTGAGGAACAATAGTAAACAATGTGTGACAGTGGTAGATCGCTGCCTCTGGAGTCAAAAGATAGAGGTCCAAAATTGACCTCTGATGGTTTGGTCTTCTATAACCTCACACAAGTCATTTACCTCCCCTGAGCCTCAACCCCTTTATCTAAAACCTTTGAAGGTCCTTATCCCAATGCCCACTTACATTGACATGTTGGGTCCCTAGAACTCAACTTCATCTCTCCCTCAAGATTCTAGAGGTAAACCTGAGGAGTCACGTAGAGATCTGTAATGTCATGGGCTTGGTCCCCCATGGATATGCATCCACCCAAGAATACTGGTTGAAAGTTATTCAGCCAGCCAGTTTTACATAGCTTTTAGAAAAGTGAATTTACTAAGATGGTGCAGTAAGAAGAGTTGGTATAAACCCTACCATCCTGCTTGCCCCACAAGTTATGACACTTTCTTTGTATGCCTGCACGGTCCAGGGGAAAAAAAATAGCTCAGATTTAGAAAATGCATATGACAAAAGAGTATCTCATACCTTCTTACTGTTCAAAGTCTTTTTTTCTCATTGTTGGGTGTTCAAGAATTTCCCTTTAAACATGATGAATCTATGTCCATCCATCCTTGGCCCCTAATGCAGGCACTGCTGTCAGCTTATCTAGGAAAGCAACTAGGAAGCCAAGAGCAAGATGAGAGTTCCAACAACTTCTGGCCCCTTTGGAAAGAGAGTGGTCCTCTTCTAGCCAAAATAGAGGGCAAGGATGGGAAGAAGGAAACCAGATGAATACTGAGGCTGGGGCCTCTCTCTTCCTCCCACATAGTTCCCACCCTCTGCCCAGAGATGTGCTAGAAAACCACAATTGCTCCAATTCCTAGTGTGAATTACTTCTCAACTCACTTACTTATAACACATCACTTAAAAATGTCTGTTGAATTATTGAATGTTTATTGGAGAAGATCCCTGATGTGCGGTCATGTTTCCCTGCACACTGTGATTCCAGTTCAAAGGTCTTTGGGATCATAGTCTCAAGACCAACAGTTGAATTGATGGATTGGGTATCTTATCACTTTCGTTAAGTGGGGCATGGTTTAGTGAATGTCATCCATCCCTCTCTTACATCTGGTAAGGTCTCTGAGGTCTTCTACAGCCAAAGTATCAAACATTCAGGCTGGACTGAATGCAGCCCACAGCACTGCTGAGTGTGAATCTGAACTGGATTAAAATGTAATTGAGGAATATTTAAATAAAAATGCATTAAAACAAAGATAATATTACATGTTAAAACTGTCAATATGTGGCCCACAGGGATCCTTATGTATGGTTTAGTGGCCTCCATTTCTATATACTTTGACCACCACTATTTTACAGCTCTTGGTTTATGAGAACAAGAAATTGGTCAATTACTCAATAAGTATTAATTAAGCACCACAGAAAAAAAAAAGCCCTGCTTTCAAGGAGCTCATAATCTAATCAGAGAGAAAATGTGAAAATAACTATAAACAACAAAAAAAGTATCTACAAGATAAATTGGAGATAATCAGTAGAGGGAAGGACCTTTGCATTAAGTTAGATGATGAAAGGCTTCCCATAGAAGGTGGGATTTTAGTTGGGACTTGAAGGAAACCAGGGAAGCCAAGAGAGAGAGAGAGAGTTGAGGGAGGATACATCCTAGGCACAGGAATGAAAGAGGAGATAGTGTTAGAAAGCAGCTGAATGACATAAGATGAGGAGGAGGGGGGAAGAAGTAACTGTCAATGAATGACTTCAATTTTTTCAGCAAACTGTGAGGCAAGGTTCTCAGCTGTGAGGGTTGGGAGAGAGGAAGCTATGAGAAGTTTGAGTAAATATAAAAAGGTTTAGAAAAGGCAATGTAGGAAATAAAGTAATGAGTCAACTAGATAAGTATGAAAGGATTTTCTTGCTGCAGTAATGGCCTAGTTGAGATTATACAGCATAAATCTAAAGTGGACTCAACATTTTCATGATTTTTCATCAATGGGTAAATAGGAGTGAAGGCTGTAGATGATGAAAGTAATCCTAGGCTGTGATATGGCAGGGCAAGATTGGTGATAGGATAAAGGATATCAGAGAAGATGCCAGTGAACTGGCTTACCAAGGGGTTAATATGGGGAAGGGAGAAGACTGTACTCAGTTCAGAATTTATGGCCTGGAAAAGAATTGAAGGATTAAGGGAATAGAGGTCCTGGTGAGGACAAAAACATGGGGTTTGAGGTAGAAAGACAGAAGAAGTGGAATGACAACAGCTTGCAATCAGATAAGGGAATTTCAGAGTTCATGAACATGGACATGGTACATTTGTGGGCAATGACAAAATCAAGAGTACAGTCCTCTCTGTGTGCATCTCTCCAGCTGAGGTGAAATGGAGTCATTGGAAGTGAGTAACGTGAGATACTAAGAGGTCAGGGCATTTGAAAGAGTATCAATATTTAGTTCCCTTGTATGAGGGCAGAAGTTGGGGAAAAAAGAAAGACTGAGCTAGGCATTGAATTCACTGAGGAAAAAGGAGAGCGTACACTCAGTAGACAGTGGCGACCAGGATTTTGATTATGTGGTAGGTGTCCCCACATATTCTCTTAGAACTCAAAGGGTGAGTTTACCCTTTACCACAGTCTTGCCAAGAGGCAGCTCTGCTCCTTCTGCACCATTTAAAGTCTGCTCACATTTAGAGGACAAGATTCAGACACTGGGGTGGTAGAGTTGAGTTGCACTTGACAGCTTTCCCCCAATATAAAAAGAAAGTTAACTGCTCCTTGGTAGGGAGAGGGAACAAGTCTTATTACAAGGACACACAGTAAAGTGTTCTTGGACATCATTTCTCTCAAATAACATTTAGATGAGTTAAGTGTAAATGAATCTGAAACAGATGGATTGAATTGCCATTTCAATACCCAGGGGCTTGAGAAGAAGCAAATGGAAAAAGTAGTTAGCAAAACGTGTTTTGCTGAACTGAACCCAAAACATCTGAATAATGTGCTGAGAAGTGGCCCAGACTCAGTATACAGCTGCAGGTCTCCATGCTCTTGACCCCTTGCTTCTTGTTCAGCCCCTATCTTCCCATTAGCTCTCCTCTCCACCTGCCTCTCCACCCAAGAATTGGATGGGTCACCAGCAGAGGCTCATTTTCATCACAAGGCTAATTAAATTCTTATGATTTTAAACCACACGTTATCCTAGTGACTGTCTATATCAACACAGCCAGGGTGGATGTTTGGAAACTAGTGGCCAGAGCTATAACTGGTCTGCCTTTTTCTACAGGCAACTAACTACAGAGAATAATAAACATTTTGCATGGGAAGATAATGGATACTTTGGATGAGACTCTTTGGTCTTCCTACTCGTTCATTGGCCAAACACTTACTGAATGTCTGACATGCAAGACCTTGTGCTGAGTGTTGCAGGAGATCATAATGCTCCATTACATAGTGATTTACATCTAACAAGGTACTTTCTTCATAATAAATCCTATGAAGGAGGCAAGACAGGTATCGTTATCCCCATTTTCATACATGACTCAAGACTCATAGGTTAAGTGGTTTGCCCAAAGTCACACAGCTGGTAAATAATGGAATCAAGATCTGAATCCAGATTTTCTTATTCTAAATCTAATTCTCTTGATTATACCACCCAAGATAATCGATCAGTGAACAAGCATTTAATAAGCGTGGTTAAGGGTAGCACCCCCTTCAGGACTACTTTTCTAACTCCCACTCTAATGCACAGGCTGGATTTCCAGAGGGTTCTGACTATTATTACTCAGACCTAAGGGTAAACCTAAAGAAGAAGGTTTTCCTAGTATTGTGACTCAGGAGCTCTCATTGGTATATGCCCCACTGTTTATCAGCCAAACAATTGGCCTTTTAGAAAGGGCATTTACTATGCAGATATGGCAAGGACAGCATTTGCAAAAACAAATCCCAGCCCAAACAAGAGGTTCATTTTCCCCTGGCACACGTAAGTTTCCTTGGGAAAAGTAGGGTCAAAATTAGGGCACAGAAGTAGTAAAGCATATGCATTAAAAACACATGGGGCAAAGGGATAATTCCAATACTTTCTCTCCCTTTTTAGAGTCCAAAGGAGCCCCCTTCTAGGTGTAGCTTTTTGCTAGATTCCAAGAGTTGTTGACTTTGCAGTCTATAGCTGACCATCCATTGTGAAAGATCATGATCTGAGAAGAAGGCATCTAAATGTAAGACAATACCAGGAGAGATACTGTGATGAAAACCCAGAGAATATCTAGGAGGAACAAGTGCTCAACACAGAAGACAAAAGTAAAAATATTTATATATGAAACTATAGATATCTTAGAGATTGTTAGCAACTTTGGAGGGAGCAATTTCAGTTGAATGAGTTTGGAAATCAGATTAGGGAGGGTCTAGAGGATATGGAGAAGAAAGGAAGTGAGGTAAGTATATAGAGATCTTTTTCAGGAATCTGACTGGCTGGATGGTGGGATCTGGTGAGGATTTTTGTTTGTTTTTTGAGGATGGGGGAGACTTGGACATATATTTAGGCAACAGGAAAGGAATATGTAGTGAGAGAAAGTTTTGAAAGAGAGAAGGAAGGAAGGAAGGAAGGAAGGAAGGAAGGAAGGAAGGAAAGGAGGAAGGAAACTTTGTGAAGTGCTTAGCATAGTGCTTGGCACTTTATAGGTAGGACTTTCATCTGATTCTCAGATATTATTCCACTTTTACACTTGATGAAACTGAGGTTAAGTAACTTGCCCAGAGTCACAGATCGTAAATATCTGAAGCTGGATTTGAACTCGGGCCCAGTGCTTTATCTACTGTACCATCTAGCTGCTTCTAGCTAAGGGATGATAATAGAATAAACCTGCCAAAGAAAATTGGAGGGAATGGAACCAAAGGAACATGTATAGGGATTAGCATATAAAGGAGAAAGTGTTTATGACCAAAATTAATGAGGAGGTAAGGGGAATGGGGAAGAAGCAGGGAGGGTAGATGGTAAGGGTACTGTAAGGTGAAGAATGATCATTCAGTCAGTGTGAGCTAGAGGATAGCAAACTGGCATTAGAGTCAGGTTTGCCTCCCCATCCATTTCCCCTTAGCAGATGCTGGCTGTAGTGAAGCACCTCCCAGTGCCTCAGGCAACTCTCTAAAACTGTTGGTGTTCATTTGTTTCAGTTGTGTCCAACTCCTTGTGACCCTATTTGGGGTTTTCTTGGAAAAATACTAGAGTGGTTTGCTATTTCTTCTTCAGCTCATTTTACAGATGAGGAAACTGAGGCAAACAGAGTTAAGTGACCTACCCAGGGTCATGTAGCTAATTAGTGTCTGAAGCTTAATTTGAACTCAGGTCTTCCTGACCTCAGGCCCTGAGGTCTATCCATTGCACCATCTAGCTTCCCTCTCTCAGACTATCAGTTGCATTGACAGAGGGAATTTCTCTCAGGTCCAGGCAAAAAGCAAAACAAATGATCACTTCAATTCAGTCTTGGTGAAAACCTGCAGTATACCCATGCTTCAGGCTCTTGGATTTAGAGAGCTCTGCCTCCTCCCTTGCAATGGACCCTACCCAGATGTTTTGAAATTCAGACAGTGCTTCCCGGGAAGCTAATTGGATGTATTGTTGTTTATACTTGAAGTTCTAATCCCTGTCAGATTATTCCACCTGCTGTGGGTCGGTGTTGTTTGGCCCTGTCATGCCTCTGAGGTGTAATTGTCACGTATGTGTCTGTGGTTAATTGGTGCTGGATTGCTTTTTACTGATCAGTCAGGTGGTGGTAATAAAAACCAAACAGGGAAAAAAAAACCCAAACCCTAGACTTAGTTTCATTTGATGTCTGTTTGAGTAATGGAAATTAGTGGCAGAAGATTCTGAGCACAACCTACTTTGGCCCAGCATGTTTCAGCAGCTCTACTAGTATTTTCCCTGAGCTCCACTTCTGACCAGTAACCCCCCCCCAGCAAACCCCTACTGTGAGACCTTCTAGTTTTTTGTTGCCAGCTACTGGGCACTCCAGTTTGGAAGAAGACAGAAGGGAAAACTCAATCAACATTGTCAGCCCTAGGAAGAACCTGCAATACAGCTTCATCATTACTCAGTTCCCCATTTCTGGTCTCATGGCTAATAAGCTCCCACTACTTATTTTCCCAGTCCTAGTGAGGAAGAGCCACCACTCCCCATCCAGCTCAGCACTATGCCCCCAACCAAACTGTGCCCTCCCCTGCCACTGGGCCCTCAGAGCCCTTTTTCTAATATTAGCATATTCCCTTTATCTTAGACCTCTTCCTCTTATGTTCCTTCCATCTTCCAGATCTCATGGAGGTCTCCAAGACCCCCTCCCTGAAGACCCTAAATCCCTAGCTAATCTCCAAAACTGTCAACACCTACTGTCATGCCTTCAAGTCTCCCCTATATTCTGGTTCAGGAAGAAGAATGGATATATTCCTTGTTCTAAACTGCTACTCCTGGACTTCTCTGCTGCCATCATTCAGAAACCTTTCCTTCTTTCAGGTTCATCCTATCCAGATATACTATCCAGATCCCTCTGGTAATTATCTACTGGTCCACATACCCCTTTTTTGTCAAGTAGTTCATTACCTAACTCATAATTTTCCTCAATCCCTGCCCTCTACTAGGGGACTGAAACATAAATGTTTATGTTCCCTCAAACACTGTGGACTCCCAGTACATCTGGGCCCATGACCTACATTTTCAGTCCACCTCAATAATTCGCAAAGATGGTCATGCCCTTGATCTCAGTATTACCTACTTCCATAATAATAATATCCCACATTTATAGCTAGAAGAGACCTTGGAGGTTATCAGATCCAACTTCCTCCTTTTACAGATGAGGAAAGTGAGGCTGAGAGAAGTTAAAGACCTTGTCCAAGGTCACACAAATAGTCAGTATTTGGGGTAGGATTTGAACTCAGGTATTCTTGACTCCAAATCTAGCACTTCAAAAACTATACTGTGTTGCCTCTAATCCAGAGCTCTGAAATTTATGTCTTCTCCTAACTCATTAAGGATCGATATCTCCCTGCATTTCACTACTCCTAAACCTATTCTTCCTATAGCCTCCAACTCTTGCAGGCCTCAGTGTTTTCCAAGGCCACCAACCCTCCTCTGACTTCAGTTTTCTCCTTTCGCAATCTTAAACCTATAGGTAACCAGCTCAACTTTACATGGTCCTCTACTCTCAAATCACTTGGGTCTTTGTCTTATCACATGTCATAGCTTGTCAAACCCCCAGTCTGGATTACCCTTAAAATATCTCTTTTCCATTTGAACTCAGAGGACCGCTGAAAGGTGATTAGAGGAAAGTACGCTATCCTACTGACTGTTGTTATTGTTCTTCAGTTGTGTCTGACTCTTTGTGAACCCATGGACCTTTTCTCTGCCTGTCTCTCTTTCTCTCTCTCTGGTTCTCTCCCACTCATCTCATTAGTTATTATGGGTTCAAATATCATCTCTACACAGAAGATTCCAAAATCTACAGTTAGCCCTTACATTTCTTCTGAGCTCTACTCCTACACCATCACCTGCTTATTGGATATTTCAAAACATGCTATCCATGGGATTTTCTTGGCAAAGATACTGGAGTGGTTTGCCATCTCCTTCTCTGATAGATTAAGGCAAACAGAGGTTAAGTGACTTGCCCAGGGTCACACAGCTAGTAAGTATCTGAGGCTGGATTTAAACTCGGATCTTCCTGACTCCAAGCCCAATGCTCTATCCACTAAGCCGCCTAAGCTGCCTCCTAGTGCCTATTACTCTATACTGACTGGATCCAAATGTTAGATACAACTTTTAAAACTCAACTAGGCCCTCATTGATATAAGACAATCTTTTGAGTCTTCCCAAATAATTTACTCTCTGTGACATTCTCCACAATGGATATTTCAAACCCCCCCTTTTCTTCCCCTTGAGCCCTTCACATCAGCACTCCATCATCAGATGGCTTTGCTTCATTTTTGACTGAGCAAATAGAAACATTTCACTGTGAGATCTCTATTCTCCTCTAGCATTCATCTCAAGCCCCTTTGACATCATTGCCCACTTTCCTGTCTCCCCTCCAAGGCCAGCCCCTTGTCTTCTCTCCTCGATCCCACCACTTCTCATTTCCACTGGCAGTTTGTCCCCAGAGTCATCTGTCTCTTTCCTCCTGAGTCTCTCACTGTGTGCTGACTTCTTTCCTACTGCCTTCAAACATGCCCAGGCCTCTCCTACCCTTTGGAAACTTTTACTTGACCTTATTATTCCCTCAAGTTCTATACTCTGACTATCTACACTTCCTTATAGAGTCATTCCTGGAATAAGCCATCTGTACTCATTGTCTCCAACTCCTTGCCTTTCACTTAATTCTCAACTGCTTACTATCTGGCTTCCAACATCACAATTTAGCTGAAACTGCTCTCTCCAAAGTTACAAATGATCTGTGTGTGTGTGTGTGTGTGTGTGTGTGTGTGTGTGTGTGTGTGTGTGTGAAGCAATGGGGTGAAGTGACTTGCCCAGAGTCACACAGCTAGTAAGTATTATGTGTCTGAGTCTGGATTTGAACTCAGGGCCTCTTGACTGCAGGGCAGGTGCTCTGTCCCCTGTGCCACCTAGCGGCCCCAGAAGTGATCTTTTAACTACCAAACAATGGCCTTTTCTCAGTCCTTATTGTTCTTCAGCTTTTCATAGTATTTGAAACTCCTACTGGTATTCCATTTTCTATGAGTTTGAGTTTTCCTCATAGTGGTTTTTTTTTGTTGGTTCCCCTCTTATCTGTCTGTCTATTCCTTCTCATGATCCATGGCCTGCCTCCTTACTATGAGTATACTCCAAGGCTCTGTTCTGTGCATTTGTGTCTGTGTCTGTGTCTGTGTCTGTGTCTCTCTTTCTGTCTCTGTCTCTCTTTGTCTATGTCTCTCTCGGTTTCTGTCTGTCTCTGCCTGTCTCTCTCTCTCTGTATCTCTCTGTCTCTATCTGTCTCTCTCTCTCTCTGTCCTTCCTTTTACCCTCCCTCCCTCCTTTTCTCTGGTTGTCTCTCTTTTTTATCTCTGGATCTCTCCATCTTATCTCATTAATTCTTGTGGGTTCAAATATCATCTCTACATAAATAATTCCAAAATCTACACATTTAGCCCTTATATTTCTTCTGAGCTTTATTTATTGTCCCATAGACATCTCAAACTCAGCCGTCAAAATAGAACTCACCATCTTTCCTCAACACTCTATCTCTTTCCAACTTCCACATGTCTTTTGCAGCTATGCCTCCCCCCATTCTCCTGCTGGGTACTCAGGTTCACAACCTTAGTGTCATCCTTAACTCTTGACTCTCTCTCTTCCCACGGCTCTAAGGCCTCCTCATCTCTCACCTGGATTATCATGAAAACCTGCTAATAATCAGTCTCCTTGTCTCAATTCTCTCCCTTTTACAATCAACCTTCTACAGCAATGATGTCAAACTCAAATAGAGCTGGGCCACTCATCTGTGCATAAGGCTCCAGGCCAGTTGTATATTGACTTAGTTTTAAAATGAAATGCCTTATCTTATTTTTATTTATTTTGTTAAAAATCTCCCAATTACATTTTAGTCTGGCTTGGGATATACCGGGAGAGTTGCCATTGCATCTGCCTGCAGTATGTATGAGATTTTATACCAGGGGTAGGGAACCTGTGGCCACTGAGACTACCTATATACAAATTCCTCTTGGATTAAAAACCATCTGGCTCCGGCCCAGATTTTCAGGGTGATTATATATTACCCCTCTCACATATTCTGTTGTCCAGACAAAAGGCCCGCTTGCTGTTTCATTCTCTTGCCTCCGTACCTTTTTACTAGCTGCCCCCCATGCCTGTACTGTTCCCACTGCTTGCCTCTGCTCCCTGAAATCCCTAGATTCCTCCAAGGTTCACCCCAAGAAAGAAGCTTTTAAGAGGCCTTTCCTGATTTCTCAGCATTTGGTGTCCACCCTCACAGAAATCATTTTTCTTTTACTTTGTATATATTTCATATTTACTTCTCTGTGCATACATGTTTCCTCCAGTAAAATGTAAGCTGCCTGATGTCTGGGATTGCTTTGCTTTTGTTTTTATATATCACCTCCCCCCTACCCTACCATCACCACCTAGCATAGCGTCTATAGAACATAATGGTGTTTAATGAATGTTTGCTTGCTTGATTAATTGATTGATCTCTGGAGCAGTAGCAGCCCATGACACTGAACCCACACAGATATTCAGGAGTACCATACCACTGACCACAAAGAAGATATAAAGAGAGAAAATTCAATATTGTATATGCATTGCTACACCTCATCTCCCACCCTCATCTATCACTTGTGCCTTACCTACATCCCCCAGACCTTTAAAACACACACACACACACAAAAACACACACACATTCTTTTTGGTAAAATATTTCAAAAAAGATAAACAAACAAACAAACAAACAAACAAATCAAATAAATAAATAAATAAATGAGTTAGCATAAAACCAACTTCTTTATCTCTGAATCCACACTTTGGTAAAAGTCAAACCAAGGCTCAAGGAAATCATCCCACATCTCATGCTAATTGTACTCCTCTCCTCCAGCAGAGCAAGAAATTTTTCATAGCAAGCTAAGCTTTCTTCAGAAAAAAACACTTTCTGGGAGAAGTTTTCATCATTTTTACCTCATCCCTATCCCTATGCCCCATCAAAATGTCCCTATCCTCTCCACCTTGCTGGATAATCTCACAAACTCAGGTGTTAAAATTCTTAATAATTTGTAATATTTAAGTCAGGGGTGGGGAACCTACAGCTTCTCGAGGCCACAAGTGGCTTTCTAGGTCTTTGGGTGCGGCCTTTTGATTGAGTCCAAGTTTTATAGAGCAAATCCTTTTATTAAGGGAATTTGTTTTGAGAAGTTTAGAGTCAGTCAAAGGCTCACACTTAAGGACCTAGGGGGCCATATGTGGCCTCGAGGCCACAGACCCACCCCTGATTAACCTCTTCCAAAGTTATATGCATTTTAAGGCAGAATTACAATAAAGAGGCCCAAATTCAAGTAAGCAAATCAGCAAAGGTGAATTTCCAGACACTGTTATCAGAGTGATGATGGAGATATTTTGAGGAAAGATGTCTTTACATGACTTCCCTCAAGTCAACCCACATAACTGACCAGCCCTGGCAAGGACTGATTTATGCTAACCCTGAAGCCCTGTTGAAAAGAACATCTGTTTTCTTTCATATCCAAATGTCCCTAAAAAGCTCTCTTCCTTTCCAACATAAGTTCATGATGACTAGTACATGGATTTGGATAAGTTCAAGATATTTGGCAAATTAAATAGTCAGCAATGAAAAAGGCTAGAAGGAATAAGAGTCCAAATGTTAACTAAGTAATGGAGAAAGATATACGTCTCTCTTTCTTCCATTTCCCTCGCGCTCTCCTTCTTCTGTCTGTTTTTCTCCCTTACCCTTTATCCCTTTGTCTCTTCTTCTTCTATGTCTTTCTTCACCATCTCTCGATGCCTTCAATTTAATTCAACATTCATGTATCAAATGTATATTTTAGGCCAAAAACTCTTCTAGGTAGTGGTAGTTTTTTTTTCTTTTGTACTAGACCTTGAATTTTTGGGGGTAGGGTAAGCCTGATGAGGAAACAGAAACAAAAACAAAATCCCTGACACCAAGGAGTTTACATGATACTAAGCAAAACCAGATGTACATAGATAAGCAAATATGAAAAATGTCGATGACTAAGTATAATACTCCAAATGTTGATTGACAAGGGCAGAGTATCAAGAGACTGTCACCCCTTTATTTTTGGAACCTTATTCCTGTCTTAATGCAGCATAAGATTGCATTAGCTTCTTTTGCTGCCATATCACATTTCTGAACCATAATAAGCATATAATTCACTACAACCCTCATGTATTTTTTAGATAAACTAAGCATGTCCTCCTCATCATGTATTTCTGAAACTGATTTCTGTTCCCAAATATGAGACTTTACATTTACCCTCACTGAATTTCATCCTACTGGATTTAGCTGAGTCAAGATCCTTTTGCATCTCGTCCTTGTAATCCATTATGTTAGCTATCATTGCCAGCCTAGTGTCATCTGCAATTTGATAAGCATGCCACCTCTGGCTTTATACAAATCATTGATCAAATTGTTAATCAGCACAGGGCCAAGAAGAAATTCAAGGGGCCATTGTCCACTCCATTGGAGACATCCTACCATATTTACATTGAATCAATAAAGAATATTCTTTAACTTCAGCCATCTAGCTAGTTATACTTCTGTCTTATTGTAACATCATCTACTCCACATCTCTCAATCTTCTCTACAAGAATAGTATAAGATATTTTATCACAAGCTTTGTTAAAATCTTGGTGAACTATAGCTACAATATTTTCCTGATTTACCAATTTAGCAACCCTGTCATATAAAGAAATGAGGTTCATTTGACATGACCTTTTCTTGATGAAGCCATGTTGGCTCTTTGCAATTACTGCTTCTCTTTTTAGATGTTCACCAAGCATCTTTTTAATGATACTAATGATTTGAATCCTCAGATATTCCCTGGAATTCAAGTCAAGTTAATTGACTTATAGTTAGCAGATTCTATTCTCTTCCCTTTTCAAAAATCAGGATATTTATCTTTCTCTAATCTTGAGTTAATTCTTCCTTTAGCCTTTCAAATACTACTTGTAGTGGCTGGGCAATCCCATCTTACATTTCTTTCAGTCCTAAAGGGAATAGTATATATGGGCCAGGTTACTTGAAGTTATCAAGGACAAACATGACTTCTTTTACCATCTTTGCACTTATTTTTGTGTATATACCTGCTGTTAGCCATTTTTGTTGTTATTCTCCCATATAAAACTCATTTACTTTGACAGAGAAAACCAAAGCAAAGCAAAAATTCAACATGTTCAGCCTTCTCTCTGTTGTTAGTTATCATCATCCTATCCACTCCAAGCCAAGGTCCTGTCCCTTTTTAAAACTTATTTTACCTCAGTATAACTTAAAAAATCTATTTCATTGTCCTTAGGTTTCCTGAACAGCCTCAGCTCGTAATTGTAGCTGGCATTTGTATAGCATATTAAGATTTGTATAGTATAAAATATATTTTAAAAAATATTTACAACATGTCTCACTCCTGACACCATTTTGACAGAACCAGGCCACAGTTTTACATTTATTCTCTGTTATCTGACATTGCTTTCATTTTTGGCATGTATCTTTTTAAAAAATCTAAGCTGTTTAGCAAATTTCCTGTTCATTCACATCAGCTTCTTCAAACAAGGTCCATTTTTCCTCCTCACTAGAATTGCTTCCCTTTATATCTTCAGAATTTCATTTCTAAGAGCTTCCTGTACCTTCTCAGCTGATTTTCCTGGTAGAATTATAATCCCTGAGATCCTACCTACCCTTCATTTGAATTCTTTAATCATTGAAAGGGCAGTGCCTCAAAATGAGGCCTGGGAAAGATCTGAACTTAGAAAGGCCAAGGCTATCCACTGTATCCTGGGCCACCACTAGTTAACTTAACTAATGTCTTGCCACTGGACTTTGATGATCTTGGAGGAGAGAGTGAACCAATTACTTTGTGGAGCTTTGCTTCACTTAAATCCAATTCGTGGGCAAGGCAAGACTTCGCCCTGTGATGTCATTTGTCCTCTCTGAGAATGATGGATCAACAACATCTCTCTCCAAATCTAAGGTGCATGTCGGAGTATGCCTGACTTTCCTCTCCCCTCTCCCAAAGCAACAGGAGCAAGCGGTCACTTTACTCCAAGGTCCTATCATTTCCACCCCAGCAATCGAGTCTTCCTCTTGCTGAGAATGAATTCCAGAATAAAATTCCTCCCCTGTGGGTTCATTCATCTTGATGAACTGATCATTAAGGTAAGTCAAAAAAAGAAATTATTAGCTGCATAGAATGAACTCTGGCCGATACTGGATAATTGAGATCTTTCATCATTATTATATCAAGTTTTGGGGCTTGACTTATGTTCTACTTCCCAAACTCCTTATCTATTTCCTCTTTCTTGTCCAGGTGGTCTGTAGCATATTTCAACAAGTAAGGAGACTGCTGAAACAGTCTCAGTGAGAGATGATTAAAAATCTGAACTAGGTTGATTCAGCAAGGGAAAAGAAGTGGTTTGATGTGAGGGACATTGTAGAGGTGGAATCAACAGCACTTGACAAACAATTGGATCTAGATCATGGAGAGGAAGAGTAAAGAATCAAAGTTGATGCCAAAGTTGCAAACATAGGTGGTGAGGCTTGCAGCAGAAACAGAAAAATTAATAGAAGTAAGGGATGGAGGGAAAGATGTATTTTCATTTTGAATGTGTTGAGTTTGAGATGCCTGTGATATGGAGCTGGAGCTCAGGAAAGAGATGAGAACTGGATATGCAGATTTGAGAGTTATCTACATAGAGATAATATTTGAATCCATGAGAGCTGATGACCTCAACAAGAAAGAGTTTATATAAAAAGAATAAAAGGGCCACATACAAAGTCTCCCCTGTTCTCCCTCTCTCCTCAATCTTTCCTTGGTTTCCACCTCAGTCCTTCCTTTCTTCCTTCTTTTCTGTCTCCATTTCTTTTTTTCTCTTTCTTTTTTCCCCCTTTTCTCTTTCTTCTTTTCCCTTTTCTTTCTTCCATCTCTATCTCTCCCTCTGTTCTCTTTCCTATTTTTCTTTCTCCCACCTGCCTTTGTTCTCTTTTTGCTAGCCTTCATTCTTTCCTTTCACCCATCTTTCTCCCTCTCTCCTTTGTTCTCTCCTCTCTCCTTTCCTCTTTCCTTTCTCCCACTCTTCCCTCCTGTTTTTCTCTTTCTAGATTCCCTCTTCTCCTCTCTTTTCTTCTGTTCTTCTCTCCTTTCCATTTCTACTTGTTCCTCTCCTCTCCTCTTCCCTTTCTTTTCTCCCCAAACTTGTCTGATATTTCCCAAGAGGTTTTCTTGTTTCTGATCTTTTAACATATTCCCAAAGAAACGTAGCATAAATAATGATTCTGATTCATTCAAATTCATTAGGTGGAAGGACTCTTTCTTCCTGAACAATTCTCCCTTGGAAGATGATGTTACAGTGGTATTTGGTGCAAACTGTTTCAGAGCTGGTTTTAGGTAGCTTGATTTAAGTACAAATTTGCCAAATTCACAGGAAAATCAGTAGTACATTGAGACTCTCAGGAAAGGAATTTAAATTCTATTTGAAATCAAATATTCTGATCAACTTGATAGATAAACAGATAAAGTAGGTAGATAGATAAATAGATAATAAATAGATAGATAATAGATAGATAGATAGATAGATAGATAGATAGATAGATAGATAGATAGATAATATGTATGCGTATCCCTTTGCCTACCTAGTCCATAAAGGAAAGGTAACTGGAATAAGGGACACTCATTAAGCTTCAACATACTTCCTGGATCAAAGATGTAGAAGGCTCTTAGAGATCATCTTGGTCCTCAAGTGTGGCCCTTTGATTGAACCCAAACTTCGCAGAACAAATCCTTTTATTAAGGGGATTGATTTATTCTATGAAGTTCAGGTTCAGTCAAAGGGCCGCACTTGAGGACCTAGAGGGCCACACGCGACCTTGAAGCTTCAGGTTCTACCCCTGATCTAGTCTAACCTCTTCATTTGAAAGATGGGGAAATTCAAAGCTAAGAGCAGTTCATAAATTTGACCCAAATGACAAAAGTCCAGTACCAGAGCTGGGATTTAAACCTATGTCCTTTGGTTCCAAATTTAGTGCTTTTTCTACTGCCCAACAGCGCTTCCTTTTCATCTGGGAAGAACCAAGATATAAAGAATCAAAGGCAGCAGAACTCTGTTTCATGCTCTCAATGTCTTGGAAGATGAAATATGGATTATTCTTTGGTCCTCAACTTTCCTCCACAGCTCAATTTGTATGTATCACCCACCATAGGCCCACAGCTATGCTACTCAAGGCAGTTAGGTATAACAGTGGATAGAGTACTGGGCCTGGAGTCAGGAAGATGTAAGTTCATATCCAGCTTCAAATATCTGTCTTACCCTGGGGAAGTCACTTAACCTCTATCTGCCTCAGTTTCTTCAATTATAAAGTGGGAATAATTCCACTTACCTCCCAGTGTTGTAAGTTTCAAATGAGATGATATTTGTAAAGTGTTTAACACAGTGTCTGGCATATAAAAAGTGCTTGATAAATGTTTGTTTCCTACCTACTTATTTCATGAATATTATGTATGTAAGTATGTATATATGTATGTATGTATGTACATATGTATATATGTGTATGGCTTAGCACAGTGCCTAACAAATAGTAATCAGTTAATAAATATTTGTTGACCAACTGACTGTATGGGGAATTGACCAAGGGAGGACTTGATCAGTTTGATGAGTTCCTCCATCAAATTCTTCAATTTGGCGTAAGTTAGGGTAGGTAGGTAGGGCGAGTTAAGGAGTAGTGATCAAAATAGTTTCAAAAAAGTTTCAATAAAACATCTAAAAGACATACAAGAAAACAAAAAAAGAAGCGTATGAGAATCCAAATATACAGTGAAATGTTGTTACTACCTTCCTCAATTTAAAATACACTTCAAAAAAATCATACATAGCACAAGGTTACCATTTCTTACGTGACCCTCTTTCTTGTTGTTCGTTGTATTGATGATTAAGTCCATAATTTAAAAAAAAAGAAAATTAAATTTAAAAAGAGAATGATATCTGGTTATCTCTCATGACCAAAACATGTCCATTTATAATTAGATGTATTTTAGTTAATGATATGTATCAATGAATAGAGCATTGGAGCTGGAGGTAAGAAAGATCTGGGTTCAGATTTGACCTCAGACATTTATTAGCTGTATGACCCTGGGCAAGGTACTTAAATTCTGCCTCAGTATCCTTATCTGTAAAATGAAGATGATAATAGCATCTACCTACTGGTGGTGAAGATAGAATGAGATGATATTTGTAAGGTGCTTTGAAAAATATTTTGCAAACTTTTTGCTATGGAAATGCTCTTATTATTGTTATTATTATTATTATTATTACTATTGTATCACTGATAACATAATAAAGTCTATGCTCACTGTACAGATTGCCATTTTCCTTTAGTTAACTTACAATTTGGATTCTTTTTGAGATGAAGGGCCTCCTTGGTTTACGGCATCATAAGGACAATATCATTATTAATTCAATTCAATTAACATTTATTAATCATCTGCTATGTGCCAGGTGCTGTGCTAAGTACTGGAGATACTAATAAGAAAAAGAAAGGCTCTGCCCTCAAGGAGCTTACAATCTAATGGGAGAAGACAACCTACAAAAAAAGCTGAAAAAGGGGAGGAGGCCAAGGGCCAACAAAGGGCACCCTGTACAGGGGCATCATGTTCAGTGGAGTTCAAACCAAGCAGAATTGCAGAGGGAAAATGGAAAGTGAAGTGCAAAGTCCAGAACCCTGCCCTCTATAAAGGAAGACTTTGGGAAGAGTTCAGCACTCTACCCTTCAGCCCTCCAATCAAATGGGAAAGAAGGGTTGGAGGAGTTGGGAAGGTATTGAATATCCAAAACAGATTTAACAACGTGATAGTGAGATTTCAGGTGATCAGCTTATCCAGGGTGGGGAATCAAATTTATTAGGTGAAAAAGGCAGGCTTATGAAAAGCAGTTTGGGTTCACTGAAAGCTCTGATTAATTTCTTAAATCAGACCTAGCCCAATATCTTCCTCCTATAAAATTCTTAGGCTGTCAACATCTATCTACAGTAAATGTTACATCCCCCAGGATGCCCTAAGTTCCTGAAGGCAATGCTTATTCACCATTTTTATCTTTGTATATCCATAGCCTTTTGATTATTGAATCAATTCAAGGTAAGTGGTGATATTACATTGTAAAGAAAAAGCTGCATCTGTGAAGCTGTCTGATTTCCTCCACTTCCTTTTCCCTACGCTATGTTCTGAGAAACGCTGTGGTCTGTTCCTAGCATAGGCTAATGCCAATAATATACACATACATGTATATGCACCTACATACACATGGTATTATATACATATGTGCATGCATATTACATGACTACATGTGTATATATACATAACGATCTATATCTATATATTTATATAGCAAGGATATGTATATCTGTGTGTACACATATGTATATCTATACAAATTATCATGTGTGTCTTATACAAAAATATGGTTTAATCTGACAAACTGCTCAGCCGGCTGCAAATAGTAATCTAGCAAATGAACGATATGTGTTTTTCATTCCCTTTGTTTTTTAGCACATGTGGTTAAACCAATCTATTTTCCATTGCTATAGTTTTCACTGAGGTGGCTGTGTAGTGTTATAAGACATGAAACATTTAGGACAGTATCACTTTCAAAGCAGAGCATTTGCAAAATTCCCACATCATTAGGAGCATTTTTTGTTTAGACCTTTCTGGGGAAGACCTTGCTGTTTAGACTTATGCAGGACAGATTCCATGACAATGGCGAATACTTTGTTACCAATCCAATCCGCATTTCTTCCATGCCCATGACGTACAAGGCACTTGTGCTAGGTGCTGGAGTCTTCCTTTTATAAACTCCTCACTCACTGTTAATGTTCAGCAGACCATGGAACAGCCCTATCTGTAGCCATATTTCTCAGAGCATCTTATTCATCCTGCTGCCCTCTCGAATCCCCACCCCTCGAGCTAGGCAGAGAAGTGATGCTGTGGATAGAGTGCTGGACCTTGACTTAAGGAGGCCTGAGTTCAAATGTGACCTCAGACACTTACTGGCTGTGTGATCCCAGGAAGTTCACTCAGGCTGTATCTGCTTCAAATATACACACGTTTGTTGTTTAGTCATTTCAGTCATGCCTGAGTCTTTATGACCCTGTTTGGGTTTTCTTGGCAAAGACACTGGAGTGGTTTACCATTTCTTTCTCCAGCTCATTTTACAGATGAGGAAACTGAGGCAAACAGGGTGAAATGACTTGCCCAGGTTCACACAGCTAGTAAGTGTCTGAGGCTGGATTTGAACTTAAGAAGATGAGTCTTCCTGACTTCAGGCCCAGCACTGTATTTACTATGCCACCTAGCTGCCTGACATACACACACACACACATACATGTATGCATATACGTGTAAATTGTGTGTACAACATACAAGGCTGCATTTATTCTCTTTAATCAAATACTTTTTTAAAAAAGTCAATAGATGAACATCACAGGGTGTCATATTTCCTAAACCTCTTAGCCAATTGTATGCCCATAATGATGTAATTTATTTTAGAAAACTATCAGTGAAAATATGACTATTCCCTTTGGATACTTTCATCATGGATACCCTCAATGTATACACCACTCTCTAAAATTTTATAGAGAAGAGAGAAAACAGGTATGTGGCCCTATGTTTTACCATTTGACTATCATAACAACCCTACGAATTAGTGCAATTATTATTCCCGTTTTACAGACTTTAAAAAAGAACTGAGCTGACAAAGGTCCGGTGACTTGCCTAGGGTCCCATGGCTATAAGTGTTCAGGGTTAGGATTTGAACTCAGGTTTTCCTGAATCCAGATCTAGTACTCCACCACTATTGTCAGTGATGAATTTTATAAGGTATACAAATACCACCTATAATAGGAGAGGAGGGGTGTATGTGACATTGGCCACAGGATTTAGTTCAATTCAGCCGTCATTTATTAAGCATCTGTTTCAAGTGGGAAACACCTTCTATAGGCAAGGCAATGTGCTGGGCCCTGGGTGTGGGCCAAAAAGGGACAAAAAGTATCTCTGCCTTTAAGAAGTTTGCATTTTATTTGGAAAGGAGAAAAGGGGAAAGACAAACTTTAGCTGGCACATTCCTAGAGGAAACAAACTTACTATGAGCAGTCAGAAAGGAGGCTCAGCTGCCACCTTAAATCACACTGATGTTTTAGGTGTTCGATTATCCTACTACAACCAGACACGAGATAAAAAATAAAACAGAAAATATGTCAAGATAAGGCGATTGTTTTATTAGCTGCACAAGTGAAACATAAAAGCCAAACAGCTGTTTAACAACTATGGATGCCAGAGCCGGGTAATTTTAGTCAGTTAAACAATAACAGGGAAGTCTCAGTTATCGCATTCTAAATCTCATTGCCAAATGAACTCTGTGAGCTACAGCTTGATATGTAGGGTGCTGCCACATTTACAATCTTTTTTTCTGTAATAATAGCTAGCATTTATATATCACTTCAAGGTTTATAAAGCACCTTACATGTTATGTCATTTGATTCTCACTACAACCCAGTGTGGTACGTGATATTATCCCCATTTTTGGTACATGACATTACACCCATTTTAACAGATGAGGAAACTGAGCCTGAAAGAGGTCAAGTGACTTGCCTAGATTCAAATAGCTAGTAACTGTCTGAGATGGAAAGGAGTCAAACTCAACATCTCCCTGATTCCAGGTCCATTATTCTCTCCGAAGTACCACCTGTCTGCCTTCATGAAAAAAAAAAAACTAAGCCAGATATGGTATTGCATGCCTGTAGTCTCTGCTACCAGGGAGGCTGAGGCTGGTGAGTGAGTTGCTTTGACTTAAGGAGTTCTGAGCTATAGTAAGGTTAAAGCTGATTGGGTATCCACAGTTAATCCTACCACATGGTAAGGGTGGATGGTCTGGAGGGAAGGGGAAAAAAATAAGCATTTATGAAGTCCTACTATGTGCCATGCATTGTATTAAGTGCTTTACAAATATTATTTCACTTGGTCCTCACAATAATGCTGCATGGTAAGTGCTATTATCTCCATTTTACAGTTGAGGAGACCGAGGCAGAGTTTAGGTGACTTGCCTAGGATCACACAGCTAGTAAACGTCTGAGGACACATTTGAACTCATGTCTTCCTAACTCCAGGCCCAGCTATCTATCCACTTGTCACTTCTCTGCCTAGTGTAGGAGGGGGAGGGTTGAAGAGGGCACTAGGACAGACAGATTGTCTCAGGTTGGAAATGGAGAACGTCAAAGCTTCTGTGTCTATCAACAGTGGTATTGGGCCAATGAGTGACAGCTGCATTTCTAGTCTGAATAAAAGAGGGAGACCCAGTCTTGATAGATAGATAGATAGATAGATAGATAGATAGATAGATAGATAGATAGATAGATAGATAGGCAGATGGATGGACAGATGGATGGACAGATGGATGGATGGACAGATGGGACAGATGGATGGATAGATGCACAGATGGCTGGATGGACAGATGGATGGATGGATAGAAAGATAAAAAGATAAGCAAATGAATGAATAAATAATAAATGTTTAATTAGAGATGCAGATGTAGATATAAATAAACACATGGATATATAGCATTTGTCTACAGACCCATATAGGCACATAGATAACTACAGATAAATATTTATGGATACATCTATAGATAAGGATATCTATAGGTAACTCCTGTCCCAAAGTCCATTGGCATGGAATTGTGAATATGAAGGCCTGCCCTATGTGAGGGGCCAGGGTGGAGTTGAGAAGAAGCTTCAGTTCTCAACCAGTTCCCCTCTAGGACTCTCCAAGCAAGCATAACATCCAGTCAGCTTGCTGCTCTACAGACTTTGGGGATTTTCCCCTTGGGTGAGATCCAGAACACTTTCCCTTTGTTGAACTGAGTTACCTGGTTCCCAATGGGAGAACTTCTGTATTGTCTGGTATATATTCTCCTATGTACACCTTCTCTGATTTTTGTATTGCTATGATATGGATACATGGGTTTCTTTGCTGGATGTTCACTGTGGAACTGATATTAAGTGGGAAAGTGGTCAAGCCTTGGATACAGAACTTGGGGTCCTCCTTCCTCCGGTAAAATGACAAAGCAATCAAAAGTTAGATGGAACCCAATCATACTCCTAGTTTGATAATATTTAAAGGAACAAATAGATACACTTCTAGCTCAGTAAGCCCAGTACTCCTCCTCTGGAGGAGAGCAGCATGCTTACCACACTGATGGGCCTCCCTACTCATAAAGTCCTCCCTCCCCTCTCTCTATTGCTACATAATTATAGGCATATATACATTTATACACACACACACACACACACATACAATACGCACTTATTATGTATTCTATAAGTACATATTTATATCTATAAATGTGTATATATACATATATGTGTGTGTGTGTGTGTGTGTGTGTATATATATATATATATATATATATATGTTTTGGGTAGCAAGTGTCTTTGAAATGGACTCATCCATGTCATAGAGGACATATGGAGTATTAGGTACAAATAGCCCCAGTCATATGAAGAAGGCTAACAAGCAATTTCATCAATGTATGTATTGTCTCTACTGATAACATATGAAAACTCCATTAGTAAATGGTCTCTGAGAGTTGTTGAAGCCCAAAACAATCAAAAATGATTACTCTGTGGCCAAGGCTCTGTTGAATCTCTCCAAAATTAGGTAGAATGGTCCTTGGAAGGTGGAGTTCACCACTGAGCTAATACCTGAAGTCTTTCCAGCTTGGCAGAATCTTCCAAAGCTGAGGCTCTGCTGGCAAAGCCTTCAAGAACCCAGGGTCACCCCTCTTCCAGGTTGAGGCATCAGAGGAGAGCAATGAATTATATGAAATGAAGATAAGCAAAACAGAGCTGCTTGGAACCTATCAGTATTTTGAGCAGGATCTCCTCTATTGAAATACATTTCATTCACATCTACTGTATACTTATTACTCCAGTTTAACTGTCTGTTCCAGCATATTCCATAAATAGGCAGACAGGGAAAATGAAAATAGTCATCCTCATGTTCACAGAACTCAATATAATTTGATTCAATGTTTACTAAGTGCCTAATTTGGGCAATGCACAGTGCTTGTTGCTGGGAATACACAGAAAAAAGACAAGTCTTTCCCCTCAAAAAATAATAGTAATAATACTAATAATAATGCAAGTGGATTTAGCACCAGCCCTAGAGTCTGGAAGATCTGAATTCAAATCCAGTCTCAGACACTTAATAGCTGTGTAACCATGGGCAAGTCACTTAATTTCTATTTGCCACAGTTTCCTTATCTGTAAAATGGGAATGATAAAAACAGCACTTGCTTCCCAGGGTTGTTGTAAGGACCAAGTGAAATAATAGTTTGTAAAGTACTTAGCACAGTGTCTGGCATATAATAAGTGCTATAGAAATGTTAGATATGTTATTATTAATTATAATAATGATAACTAATTTTTACATGAGGTTTTTAAGGTTTTCAGAGCGTTTAGGACCTTTTTATTGCATAAAAAAAACCTCTTAAAACACCAAAGATTCCTAAGTGCTCAACGTGAAAAAGTCACTCATTCCTCTTATTATCCTCTCCCAGGAAGACCTGGGGGAGTGCTGGACAGATTTGACTTTTACTTCAGTCTGTACCCTTTTGCATGGCAACTCAGGGTCAGGCCTTCTAGCCAACCAGTTCATGGCTTAAACGCTCAGGTTTGCTGTGATCCTGTCCATGGTCATCCCCTCCTCCAAAAAAGATGCACAGTTGCAAGAAGCGCCTCTTGTGAGTGCTCAACACCCAGGATCTCCCAATCTCTTGAACTCAGGAAGTAGCCATCTCAGCTCGAAATGTCTGTCTCTCACATAATTCACATAATTGCTTCTTGGTCACCTGTGCTTAGAGAAAGAAATGCAATAGAGAAGTGACAGAGATTCTGTCTCAGGCTCACCTAGGCAAGCATACCTTCTCACTGCTCCCTGCTTGTGTAGCTGCCATTGTTTCTACAGGGGAGGGAGAAGGGAGAGAAACTCTTACCTGCGTGAGAAAGTCCAAGGCAGAACTGGCAGAGTCTCAAGTGATATGTTCAAAACAGAAGAAGGGAGAGACAAACTTTATTCTCTCCCTTTTTTAAAACATTAAAGAGGATTCTATATGAAGCTGTGAATCTCCATTTTATACCATTTGGCTTTTTTTTTGTAAATATATAATACATTCTATATATATATTACTTTCAAAACTATCCTGTTTGTGTTCATTCTGTGTTTTAAAAGATGTTAAAATGGCCCTCTATATCTTTTTTTTTTGCCTCATTATTGCTAACCCTAGCTTCCCCATTTAAAACCCCAATTAAATACTGATAGGGAAAAGAAAAAGAAAGACTTGTAACAAATGAGCAAAGTCAAACAGAATGAATTCATGCAATGTCCATGTCCAAACATTTGTCTCTTTACCTCGTGTCTCTGTGAGGAAGTGGGTAATATGCTTCATCATACATTCTCTAGAGACATGGTTGGCCATTGCATTGATCAGAGTTCTTAAGTCTTTCAAAATTGTTTTTCCTAACAATGATGACCTTATGTAAATTTTCCTGGTTCTGTTCACTTCACTCTCCTCTAGTTCATACTACCTAAGATTAGGGTGCAATAATATTCCATTATACTTATATTGGAGCAGCTAAGTGGCACAGTGATCAGCAGAGGAGGAGCACTGTGCTTGAGATCAGAAAGACTCATCTTCCTGAGTTCAAATCCAGCCTCAGACACTTACTAGCTGTGTGACCTTGAGCAAGTCACTTAGCCCTGTTTGTCTCAATTTCTTCATCTGAAAAGAGAGCTGGAGAAGGAAATGGAAAACCACTCCAGTATCTCTGCCAAGAAAACCCCCAAAAGGAGTCATGAAGAGTCAGACACGATTGAAAATGACTAAACACACAGACTCTTACACCGCAATTTGTTTAGCCATTCCCAATAGCCTCTGAGACAATCTAAGGCACCTCTTTAAATTCTAGTTGTTCTCTTTAGGATTAGGAAATTAGTCTTACTTGTGACTATTCCTTCCTCAATATTATATTGTCTCTTGACCTCTTGTTCCATCCCTGTTTTTTTTTCCCCATTTGATATATTTATACAAGGAACTATATGTGTGTGTTTTGTGTTCAATTTAGATGAATGAAGTTCATCCTATGCCTACTCTCTCCACCTTCTGTTCTAGGTTTGTATACTATTCTCACACACCACATTTATAAGAAATCACTTAGTTTCTTCCAGTTGGTCAAATAAGTTTACCTTTCTAAGTTTCTCTGGACTCATGTTTGTATTTCAAAGTTCCTATTCTGTTTTGGTCTTTTCATTAGAAATGCTTCCAAGTCTCCTATTCCATTAAAGGAATATTTATTTCTCTTATGGGATTATACTCAGGTTGCAGGATAAGTTATTTTTTTTTATTTAGGCCTATCTCTACTTTTTTTTTAAATACTACATTACAGAAGAAGCCAGGACTTGTGTGATTCTAACTGTAGTTCTTTGATACTTATCGCCTTTTCCTGGATGCTTGTAGAATTTTTTTTTTCAAATGTGGGACCTCTGGATTTTGGTCCTGACATTTCTGTGACTTTTTCATTTGGAGTTCCTTTCAGTAAGTGTTCAGTGGATGCTTTCTGCCTTACTTTGTCCTGTGATTCTAATAGATCTGAGAGAAGGGTTAAATTTTTGCATATGACTATAACAGAATGATCTAATGAAGGAAAATAATTTGTGCTCATCTACAAGGTTGCAAAACAATATCTTCAGGATAAGAAAAAGGATTACGTCAACTGGGAAACAATGTTTAGTAAAGAGAAGCAGCCAGAACTGTTTGTTCAAGGATATAAAAATTAGCATGAATTAGGGGAATTTTTTTAGTCTGTTGCCTGGGCTAATTCAACATACCTGTATGCATTCTGGCTACTCAATGTGATAATCAATAAACTTCTCATTAATTTGAGGTAATTTCTGACTCCTGATTTTTATGACCCAACATGGGCAAACTTCATTTATGATTTCTTAGAATACAGTGTCCAGGCTTTTTTTTTTAACCATAGTTTTCAGAGAATTCAATGATTCTTTTGTTGACCTGTTTTCCAGGTCAGTTGTTTTTAATATCATATCTATTACATTTTATGCTATTTTCAGTTTTTATCATCATTTTCTAACATTTCTTGCTGCTTCATGGAGTGTTTGATTTCTAAGTGGTCTAGTCTAATTTCCAGGGACTTTATTTCTTAGATAAGGGTCCAATTCTTTCCTTAACAGCTGTTTTTTAAAATTTTTTTTATTTCTTGCTTCGCTGCATCTAGGTGTTCATCTTATCCTTGTGGAAAACTCATTTTGAGTCACTGCTTGTAGTATTCAGTTTTTCTTGGAAATCTCCAGAGTAACAATAATTTTTGTTACTACTCCATATTTTTTTGTTATTTACTTTTCTCTCCAGGTTCAGTTCCTGACTTACAGTATCAAGTGAGGCCCAGGCTCTCTCTGTCCGCTGCTGTTCTTCAGGGTGGGGTGCTAGGTCCTGTTTGGTCCTGCCCTGGGATCATGTACTGACTTCTACATCCTAGGATTGGATCCTCTTGGATATTTTTAGATTAGAATTCTGTATCTTCAGGGCCTTCTCTGCCCAATTATGACAGTGTTAAGGTTTTCAGAGCTCCTGGGCCTGGGATGTCTGGTCTGAACAATTAAGTACAGTGCTGCTCAGCACGTGCAGCTGTGACATGTTGAGTCTCTCCCAATACCCTACGGTTTTCTCAAGACCATTGCTCCTGATGCTTCCATAAGCAGAGCCTTGTAGTCCTGACTCTGCTCATGCTGAGACTTGCTTTGGTGGAGGAGGCTTTGCCCTATTCCCTGTGAGCCTCTGGCTAACTTTTTGTCCAGTTATGGGATAGATGAAGTCAATTACTGTAGTTTATCATTCAATTCCTTCATCACCATTTGGCCTGCTGTGAACTTGAAGGTTTTGCTGGAGTAGGAATGTGGAAGCAGTGGCCTCCTGTCCAAGCAGCTATCTTCCAAGTGTTATCTCACTTGACCTTCTCAATAACCCTTAGAGGTCAGTGTTATTTTTTTTCTCCATTTTACAACATAGGGAACCAAGGCTGAGAAAGATTATGACTTGTCCACTATCACAGAACTAGTAATTATCTGAGACAAGATTAGAAGTCAGCTCTTCCTGGCTCTAGGCCCAGTACTCCTGCCCACTACAACACTTAGCTGCCTCTACTTTAGGAAAATTTGAGTAACTAGAGATAATTTTCAGCTGGGAAAATCTAGGAAGGCTACATGGGAGGAAATGAAACTTGGATCTTAAAAGATTTGGACCTTAAAAGAAAATATAGATATAGAAGGAACACATTCCAGCAATCACAGAAATACTGTGCAAACACACAGAGATAGAAGAGAATACACTAAGAACTGAGAATACCTAGTAGTCTAGCTAGCATGTAATATAGTGCATGTGAAGGGGAGAGGAGATGTGAAATATAAGGCTGGAAATGTATAGTGCACCCAGATTGGGGAGGCCTTTAAATGCCAGGCTAAGGAGTTTGCATTTTATCCTGTTGGCAAAAGGAAGCCACTGAAGATTTTTGGGCAAAGGAATAAAAATTTCACACCTCTGCATTAGAAAGATTATTTTGGCAGCAGTATATAGAACAGACTGGCAAGGGAAAAGAATAGAAGATACATTCTCTTGCTCATTTGCTCCCTCTGGTGCAAGAAGGGTGGAATTTCAGAATCACAGAACTCAGACTTGACTAATCTACTGACTAGCCTGAGGTCAACTCACATCAGTAGTTTCAGATGTTGAATAATAAAAGCACATCAGAACATGCCTCTAAGTTCCTCTCACACCACACGCAGATCCTTGAATGACCCATAGGAGAATTATATTCTCCCAAGTATCTGAAAAATGGGAATCATCTTATCTGGATTAGTTCCTAAGATGATTAACCAGAAGAAAATCTATACTCACAAGTAAAATCGAAATACAGTCGCTGGAAAAGTCAGGAGCAAAGTTCCTCAATATTAAGGATCCAAAATGAATCTCCTTAGCATTATCTTATCAAAAGGCATAGTTCTGCAAACACCTCCCTTGCCTAAGCTCAGATGGAGCGGGCACTGGGTTCTCAAAGCTTATGTTAGGGGAACATGAGCTTTGTCAGTCAAGAATTTATTAAGCACTTATTTGGGGCCAGATAGTGTTGCTAAGCACTAAGGATGTGAAAAATGGAAAAAACATGGGGATTCCTGCCCATAAGGAGCTCATGTTCTAATGTGGATAACCAATATAAGTAACTAGGTACTTGTAAAATAAATACATAGTTGATGGTAGGTAATCTCAAGAAGGGTGGCACTTTTAAATTTTTATTTTTAATTTTATTCCATAAATTTAAAATACTTTTAAAAATAATGAACAAGTAACTAAGATACTAGGTTGTTGTCTTTCAGTCATTTCAGTCATGTCCAACTCTGTTTGGACTCCATTTGGGGTTTTCTTGGCAAAGAAACTAGAGTGGTTTGGCATTTCCTTCTCCACCTCATTTTACAGGTGAGGAAACTGAGACAAAAAGAATTAAGTTACTTGTCCAGGGTCATATATCTAGTAAGTGTCTAAAGCCAGATTTAAACTCAGGTCTTACTAACTCCAGGCCCAGGGTGCTATCCACTATACCAACTAATTGATCCTGGGAGACTAGGAAAGGCCTCTGAAGAGGAGGATTTGAGCTGAGTCTTGAGAGAAGCCAAGGAGAGGTAGAGGGAAGGAGGGAAAACATTCCAGGCATGGAGCACAAAGGTACAGAGATGGGAGATGGAGTATCATGTGTGAAGGACAATGAGTATGCCATTATAGTTGTGATGTAGAATACATGGCAGGTAGTAAAACGTAAGGGAAGGAAGGGAAGCAAGGAAGGGAAGGAGGGAAAGAGGGAAGGAAGGAGGGAGGGAAAGAAGGAGGGAAGGAAGGAAGGAAAGAAGGAAGGGAAAGAAAGAGGGGTAGGGAAGAAGGAAGGGAGGGAGGAAAGAAGGAAGGGAAAGAAAAAAGGAAAAATCCTTGTGTTTCCTTGGTTTGCTTTATTAAAGAAATCTTTCATTGCTTTCTGTTAAAAGGATTTATATCTAAAATATCAGGAAAGCAAAAGTAAGGACTCCTCCTCAAAGATGTTTTATTTGCAGTTGCAAAAAGTAAATAAAAATATTCTCCAAATACTGCAGTACTTAATTTTTTGTAAACTCCCTTTATACATATTATACATACATTTTATTTTGATATGATTTATTTGAGAAAATGATGTATTAAATAGGAATAATATATAGTATATAGATATACAAATAACATACATATCTATAGTCT
Organism: Phascolarctos cinereus; assembly: GCF_003287225.1. NCBI lineage: Eukaryota > Metazoa > Chordata > Mammalia > Diprotodontia > Phascolarctidae > Phascolarctos > Phascolarctos cinereus. The sequence goes on along the minus strand of NW_027555625.1, from coordinate 84,318,780 downwards.
AAATATAAATTAACTTTTCCCTTCCTTTTTCTTTCTGTCTCTCTGTCCACTGCGGTTTTTATTTAAAATGCCCTGGCAGTTCCTCATTGACTTTGATTAATATTTATTCATTCTCCACCCATCCCCAGAGTCTGGCAAAAGCAATGAGCTCATAGGTGAAGCACCCATCTGAAAAATTTCCCTTTCCCTTTTGGATATATAGGAAGACAAAAAAAATGTCTTTTTATAGATTTAGGCCCAAGGATTGATATAATGTTAAAGTTTAAGTTTGTTCCCCACAAAGTATAAATAGTAGAAGTTGTAAAAAAAAAAAAGACATATGGAAACTTCACAGCTTAGATGAGGAGGCAAGATTCTTTTCTGTATATAAATAAAAGCCAAAGCCCCATCTTTGGGTTGCTATAATTTTCCAGGACATGCATTCCAGGTGTTAGCAATTAGAAAGGTAAGCTTCAGCTGCAGAGCCAAAGCTAGAGACTCTTCCCCTGGCCTGGAGGAATGTGCTCCAACCCAGAGGCACTCTGAGGCCTTTCAGTCTCTATGTCCCTGGCCAGGAAAGCCTAAGGATCAACCAATTGCACGCTATAATTTCACCTCAATAGACTTGGCTTCAAATATGTGTGTGTGTGTGTGTGTGTGTGTGTGTGTATATATATATATATATATATATATATTTTGTATAGAAAGCTCTCATATTCTGATGTGGTCACTGAATTATCACAAAAGGCACTAATTTAGAGAGCATGTGGTTAAGGAAGACCTACAAGTTGCTGAGGCCTCTAATACATGTGCATATTTATAAAAACGAAGAATAATTTGTTGAGATTGTACAAATAAGGTTAGATCTGTGATTGCTTTGGTAGATGACTCCACTGCTGTAGGTCAGCCTCTTCCCTTCAACTTACAACCTTAGAGAGTTGCCTAGAGCATTAAGAGGTTAAATGACTTGTCCTGGGTCACACAGCCAGTATCTCTCAGAGATGAACTTTGAGCTCTGTTCTTCTCAGATTGAAGGTGAACTCTCTACCCAATATCTCACACTAACTCTTATGGGATCAAAAAACTTAATTGGAAGGACCTTGGAGATCATCTAATTTAACTCCCTTTTTTTGTAGATGAAGAAATAGAGACCTGTTATCTCAGTTAAGCCACACAAGGTCAATACCATTATTACCTCCATTTTACATATATCAGAAAACTAAGGCAAAGAGAGATGAAGCAATTTGCCTGAGGTCATACATCTAGTTGCATCTGAGTCAGGATTCAAACCTAGCCCTTCCAAACTCCAAGGCCAGTCCCTATTCATTAGGCCACACAGTTTCTCCTACTTACAAAATGCATTATACTTTAATATGTAGACAGGGGGCACTGTGATCCAGGCATGTCAAACTTTTGCTATCACCTTGACCACCACCTTCCCTCAGACCCCAGTAGGGAGACAGCCCAGGACTGTGAGCTCAAGATCCCCAAGAATAGCAGTGTGCCCCAGACAATTAGTCTTTCTTCTACATCAGCCCTGACACACATCATTCAGAGAACCAAGCCTTGTGAAGACATGACCTGGCTATTAAATGTGCATATGTTATGGTCCTGATTCCTCAGTAGCCATATATATTGACAAGCAGAAGAAGTTCTCACCCCTAGTACTATCTTAGAACTATCTAAAGTCCTTAGTACTATCTAATGGTTCAACATCAGAAACAGATCTGATTTTACAATGGAAATGACATTGAAGAAGATGAGTTGCCATCTTCTTCACTGATGTGCCCTAAAGGATTGTAAGCTTTCCAAATGGCTTGCAGCTAAAACCTTCTTTGTTTTATGTGTTCTCTGTCCCATTAGAATATGAGATCCTTAAAAGGAGAGATTATCTTGCTTTTCTATTTATATCCCCAGCTCTTCTACAAAGTGTTTAATACTTTTTTTATTCATTCATTTATCCATTCATTTATTCATTCATTCATACTTCAGTGTATACTTATTCCAATCAATATGGATAATTCCTCCAAAGGTTCAGGTTGCAAATCTGCAAATAATGCCTTATCATCCAATGTGATTCATGCCCCCATCTTTCCATAAAGCACCATTAAAAACATTGCCAATCCACTGAAGATCTTCCTCCTGTTTTGTTTTATTTTTTTTTTGGTTTGGTTTTAATATTTTGTGGCTACCAGAGCAGCACCCAGGCTGTCTGTTACCTCATGCTTTGTTCTTGTTCAACACCCATCCCACCTCCTATTTTGATAGTACGTCTCATCAATGATGTCTTTTATACCTTTTCTCATATGCAAGTCATTATTGACAATATGTTACAACCCACTTCCCCCCACCATTCATCTGTCCACATTGCTCTTTGGATCACCTGCAATTTATACTCCTCTGAGATGGTGCTATTACATGAATCACAACCAAATAACACTGGAAAAATTGTGGTGTTAAAAAAATGGGAATTTTTGGCAGGGAGCAGCTACTTAATTCTGAATCTAGCTCATATCCATCTGTAGTGCTTGTCCTAGCTATACGTATTAATGAACTATCTCAATAAGCTATCTATTGCATTGTCTGTCATAACAGGACAATAAGCATTCTTCATCTATTTGTTTTTCTTATATGGATTGCTAGACTGATATCTTATGTTATCATCCTGGAGGAGTCCCTGGAGTATTCCAATGTTCAATGTAATTAAGGGGAAATCACTCCCAAACAGGAACATTGGTAGAGTTACCGTCTAGATGAAATCTTCCAGTTCTAGTTATGCCTTCATTCTGGACAGCCTCCATGACAGTGGAGCTTTGCTGAACATCTCCCTCTCTATTTTATGTCTCATCTGATACTGATCATCAGAGGATCACTGAATGGTGTTGGGTTTTTTTTGTCACAACATCTAATGTTGAATCTTAGATGATTATAGTATATGCATGTTTGAGAAGAGTCCCCCAAATTATCCTTTCTTCCACCAAGTAAAAAGCTCTATTGAAATCAATAAATGATATTGAAGGCAATGGAAAGAAGATATTGGAGGCAGTGGAAACAACAGTGCAGTAGGAGTTGAAGGATTCATCCACTTATTAACTACACCTTATGTGATCTTGGGGAAGTCACTTAACGTCTGTGGGTCTTAGTTTCCTCATCTCTAAAATACAAGAGTTGGATAGATCATTTTTTGATGTCATCTATACTGTTCTCTGTATCTTTTAGTCAACTATATGGTAAAGAAAGAATTATCAGTAATTTTAATCATATAATGATCTACAAATACCTATCTTTTTCTTTCCTGTACTTTCATAAAGGATACCCTCAGTAGGTGTATAAACCATTGTCATAAAGATTTTTAATAGAGATGTGAAATCATCTCTGAAAGCAGAGGTCATTAGTGTGCAATTTTCCCTTGGGCACCATTTTTTTTTTTGTAATAAGGCTGCCGTTTATTTTTTCCATCCTTTTGTAGTCTCCTCCTCTCTGAGAAATCCTGAAAGTGGCTTCCTTTCATGCCTTTAAAAGTGTACCTCCTTCAGCATGAATTATTTGTTCAGACTAAGCTGCTTGCTCTCACTTTAACTTTCTAAGTGCCATCAACAATTCACAGACTCACAGAATCTCAGAGTTGGAAGGGACCTTAAAAGCCACTTGCTCTCACCCATACCTGAACAAGACATCCATCCAATCCTTGCTTGAATACTTGCAGTATGCATGAACTCACCATCTTCTGAGACAGCCCATTCCACTTTGAAAGAGCTTTAATTATGAGGAAGCTTGTCTTAACATCAGGTATATGCTGGCTTTTTGCAACCATTACTTGAAATTTCTTCCCTCTGGGGGCAAGCCGCCAAGTCCAAGCCCTTTTCCACATGACAATCCTCCTTCAAATACCAGAATACAGTTACCAAGTTTATATATATACACACCCTCTCCCCCACCACATCTCTTCTGCAGGTGAAACATTTTTAGTTCCTTCAAATAATCCTTATTTGGCATGAACTTTGCCAACTCCTTTATGTAGCTTTCTGAGCTATATTTGACATTTGGGTTTATTTCTAGGGAGAATATCAATTTGGGTGTGGTCCAATTCCATCAACAATCCAACTTATAACTTTGCTGTTCCCTGATCAAAGAGTTCACATTAAAAATACTAACTATTACATTAATGTTTATAGTTGGTCTAAACCAAAAAGTTTTTTAAAAACCATTTTTGTTCCATAGATTTCTTTGGGAGTTGATAAAGCCTATGAACAACTCAGAAAACATTTTTCAACTCATAATTAAAAGAAAAGCTAAATTTAAATTAGAGGTTAACGAAACTAAAAAATGTAGGGTTTTTTTTTCCTACTCAAGTTCATGGACTTGCTAAAATCTATCCATGAACCCCTTTGGGGAAAGGGATCTATGGACCAATCCTATGTAATTATGTTCACTCTTGACTTACTTTTCCACCACTCTGCTTCCATCATCATGGAATCAGAAAAGGGCAAGAGAGGTCTAAATATCTATTTCAGATTTTTATCTATTTCATAGGTCACTATACCAAGAAAAAAAATTTCATCACTTAATGGCCAACCTACTAATAAGCTTCTTCATATTTAGCTAGGCTGGCTGTAAGGCTGAAAATCCAACACTAAGACCACAGTTGAATCATGACCAAAGCTTTTATTCCATTGACATAGCCTTTGACAACCAAGGATCAGCCAGGCTTGATAGCAAACATTAGTTATCTGCTCCTGGAGAGTCCGAGGATGGCTTGAGCTCAGGATGAGCTTTAGTAGAATTAAAGCCCATGGGGTATGCACAACTATATGGTGAGCCTCTTGCCCTAGTTGGGAAAAGGCACCAGGCATGGAAGCAGGTTAAAACTTCTGTGATAATGAGCAGTGAGATTGGCCCCTTACGTGGCTCCTGCATGTCCGGGGTAAGATAAAGAGACCCAATCTCAAATACCAAAAAAACAAAAAGAACCTAGGATCACCTCCTTACCATGATTAGGATTGAAGTAGTATGGTGTTGAATAGACTAAATAATGTACTGTTGTGACATAAATCTGGTAATATACCATGATAATAAGCCTCCTTTAATTTAAACCCTGGGGTAATTGAAAAAGTGATGTGCAGAGGAATCAGTAAACTCAGGTTCTGGTCTTCAGTTTGTTACTAACAAAGTCTGTGGCATTGAGCAAGTCACTTAACTTCTCAGGTTCCCAATTTTCTCATCTATAGAATGAAGCTCATTATATCAGGGCTACTTTCAAGGTCTAGAAAAGTAATTGCACAGCTACTAGATTGTAAGCTCCTTTGTATGTCATATGTCCCCAGAACAAAATAAGTGTGTAATCATTGTTGAATGGATGGAGAGATGAATGGATGGACCAATCATTTCTTCCATAGCTGGACTGAAATTCCCCATTCAAAATACATGAGGAGATGTTTTTTTTCCTCTTTAGCAAATTATTAGTCTTTGCAAGTGATGTTTTAAGAAAATAAACAAATGTGCTAATTACAAATGTTACCTGTTTATGAAATAAATCTCTTCTGCTTTTTCAAGCAATTAATATGTCATTTCATTACATTAGTTCAAGTTACTTTCATTGCTTAAGAGACAGCTATTTGGAGCATTAGATAAAGCACTAGGCTTGGAGTCAGGAAGACCTGAGTTCAAATCTAGCCTCAGATAGTTATTGTTGTGTGGCCCTGGGAAAAGTCACTTAATGCTGCTCCCTGCCTCAGTTTCCTCAAATGTAAAATAAGCATAATAACAGCACCTACCTCCCAGAGTTTTATTGAGGACGCAATGAGGTAATATTTATAAAGTGCTTATCATAGTGCCTGGAACATAGTAGGTGCTTAATTAATGTTTGCTCCCTTCCTTGGAAGTAATAAAACTCCATTTCATAGAGTTGTAGAGTGAGGGGGTACTTAAAGATCAACTCTTGTAATTGACTCCTTTTATACATGAGGAAAGTGAGACTCAGGGAGCTACATTGACTTGACTAGCATCACACAGCTAGTTAGCAACAGAGCTAAGAAAAGAGGCCAGCTTCCCAGACTCTCAGTTCAATCTCTTTCCATTATAATATGCATATATGCTCAATCATGAGATAGTTCATGATGTAAGTTCCTCACTGCCAATACTTCCTTCCTTCTCCTCTACAATACACTATGCAATAGTTTATCTAAATGGGTGAGGTTTAACAGTATTGATCATTTGCTACTTTATTTTGTGTCACCCAAAAAGAATACTTTCATAAAGCCCTCATTCACTCAGATTAGCCTCAAGCTACTTAAGAAATGTGCCTGCCTCCAAATCTTTGTTGTTGATATTCATTCATTTCAGTTAGGTCAGACTCTTTGTAAAGCCATTTGGGGTCTTCTTGGCAAAGGCACTGGAATGGTTTCCCATTTCCTTCACCGGCTCATTTTTACAAATAAGGAAATTGAGGCAAACAGAGGTTGGTGACTTACCCTGGTAGTCAGTTTATGGAGTTAGATGGTGATTTTAAATCTTTCCTGAGGTTAAGGTGATGACTCAATTATCAGGTAAATTCTAGGACAGGGGAAGGACAATTTCTACAATAGAGCATAGAAGTAGTGCCTAAGTTAGAGGTGAGAAAATGTAAATCCAAAGCTAAATTAGGCTGGTACCAGGGTATTGCCAAAGCATCAGATCTAAGGGCATGAAATAAGTGGGGGGGGGGACCTCTGGAATAAAGAATCAGAGAAGAAAGTCCAAAAGAAGACAAATATCCATGATTTGATGAATACAGAAATTCCCTCCATCTACAAAGATCTAAGTAGATAAGATTTAGAAACTTATCTGAGGCTCTGAGAGGATATCTGACTAAGTATCTCGGCAGGAGTGCATCTCAGATCTTGCTTACTCCATGTCGCACTCTCCATCTCTATCAGCCATCAGCCATTTAGGAAGTCCATACTAAATCCGAAAATGAGCTAAAGGGAGTCTCAGGAGAGCTGACCATTTGACTCAACCTATCTCCTTCAATTGTCTCTCTCTTTCTGGGAGCCACTGATGGTCATGAGGATTGTTCCACCAAGCCTCCTCTTGACTCACTTGATCAAGTTGGGTCACAGGCTTATTCACCAAATTAGACAAGCTGGAGGCTGCTTAAGCTCCATTCTTCTATGTACTATGATGAGAAATAAAACCCAAAATCTAGTGGGCTACAATGGGCAGCTCAGAACAGCTAATTTCCTGGCCATAGATTTTTTTAGGCAGGAAGAAGGTAAACACAATGGGAAAATTACCTAGTAGAGAACCAGCATTATATTATAAGTGTCTCTATGAATTATGGACTATTCATCTTTTCATATACATTAGCATCCCTGATCTGCCTCTCAATTATAGATTCCTCTTTCTTTATAGAAAATATCCCTTTAATAACCAGCAGATCAGTATGCTTGTAATTGGGGAGAAGAGACATGGGTGAATTGTCTTCTTTGGCCAGGGGAGTTGGTTTGAGGGGCCTAGGTAATTAAGGAAAAATAATAAGAGCTTGAAGCCTGAAGGAAGGATGAAAGATCAGAGACCTGGTTTTGCTGGAGGAAGAAAACAGTAGTATTAGGGAGTAGGGTGGCCACCCGCACTGCTACTGGCTGGTGGAAACCAGATTGCTTTTTTGTTTTCAATGAAAACATTTCTTCTCGGTAAACTTTTGGTTTCACCCAGAGCTCTGATCTGACAATTATGCACTACTGTAGGAAAAGATAGGATGTGACAGGCAGCCCTTGGCCCTCTTTAAGAGAAAGGTCCTGTGGTGAAATCCTGAACTCCTTCTCTCTTGGCTGCAAGCCAAGTTCCTATCCCCCAGTAGAATTGACTTCAGGGTATGTGACGTCTCCTTCACTCTCACTTGTATAAATGAAGCCTCCTTATAGAAAGGGCTTTACCAACTGAAAAGGAATAATTCTTTCTCTAATTTCTTGAGTACATATTTCTGTGAGGAAGGGAGGGGATATTTGTCAGACACGGCTAATGAGTAAATAAAGATTTTGGAGAGAGTTGTTTCTTTAGGTTGGTTGGCAAATCACTTCTGGATCTGGAAATTATTATTATTTTTTTTTAGGCAATTGGGGTTAAATGAATGACTTGCCCAGAGTCACATAGCTAGTAAGTGTCAAGTGTTTAGTCTGAGGGTGGATTTGAATTCAGGTCCTCCTGACTTCAGGGCCAGTGCTCCATCCTGGATCTGGAAATTGAAGGAAGGTGTATTACTCTACCCTATCCATGAAACATAAGCCCTGGTACACACCAGCCTGAGAAATCAGGACAGAAAAGCAGCAGAATAATAATAATAATCACTGATTTTTCTTATGTTTGCTAGGTAGTTCACATATATTACCTCATTTTAGCCTCACAACCACCCCATGAGGTAGCTATTCTGACTGTCCTTTTCACAGATGAGAACATTGAGGCCCAGGTTCAGTCTGTCAGTCAATAAACATTTATTAAGCACCTACTATATGCCATGCACTGGTAATCACTGGGCATACAAAAAGGCAAAATCTCTGCCCTGAAGAAGCTCATAATCAAATGGTGGAAGATGACAAATAAAAAGAAGCTGAAAAGTATAGGAGGGCAGTAACAGAATGGGGGGTCCACAAAGTGAATAAGTGTCTGAGATGGGATTTGAACCCATGTCTTCCTGACTCCACAAGTACAGTGTTCATGTCTCTGCCTCACTGACTCTCAAGATGATAATTCAGTATGTCTCATTCTTGTCAGCATAGTTTCCATATGACTGTGGTTTAGAGAAAAGTGAATAACTTTTCTATAGCAGATGCTTGTGTTCATTGCTGTAGAGTTGGAGAGATAGAAGGAGTGAGTACGGCAAAGATGAGGAAATTAGGAAATATGAGTGGAATAGATTCAGAGAGATTTTCTAGGCTGAATAAATTTAAAGTTCCTTTTGCAAGGCAATTTTACCATTTTCTCCACTTCTTATCGTATAAAAGTCCACTTAGCAATCAATTTCAATTTTACTTACATGAGTTCTTTGGCCAAAACATTAGTTAAGTAGGTAAAATGTTATACTATGCACTAGAGGGGATTGCCTTAGGGTAGAACCATCTTTTTATAGCTAGCATTTAGATAGACCTTTAAGATTTTCAAAGCACTTTGCATGCATTATCTCATTTGATCCTCACAATAACCTTATAAGGTAGATGCCATTATTCTATTCATTTTACAGATGAGGAAACTGAGGCCAAGAGAGGTTAAGTGACTTGCTCAGGGTCCCACAGGTAGTAAGTGTCCTTTTTTGAGTGTCTTTGGAGAAGGATGGGCAGGGAGTTTTTTCAAGTTAACTACGTACACCCAAACTCTGTGTATCAAAATCTAAACTTGAAAAACAGTAAAGGATGATTTATTTGAATTGGCCTTTGCATAAGGCTTGACACAGGTTGCTGTACTTATCAAGATCCCTGATATGACTAGAATATGATTCAAGTAAGACTTGAAGATGAAGTTGAACTTAGAACAAGAATAAAATTTGAAATATCTCCCCCAACAGAGTGCATCTTCTTGTTCTTCAGTTGTTTCTATGCTCTCCAACTCTTTGTGACTCCATTTGGGGTTTTCTTGGCAAAGATACTGTAGTGGTTTGCCATTTTCTTCTCCAGCTCACTTAATAAATGAGGAAAATAAGACAGAGTCAAATGACTTGCCTAAAGTCACACAGCTAGTAAGTGTCTGAGACCAGATTTGAACTCAGAAAGTCTTTCAGACTCTAGGCCTGGCACTCTCTCCATTGCAGCTGCCTTACAGAATCCATGCCCATGATCAATATCGTTGCTTGTGTAGATTCAAATCAACAAAAATTTCCTGTCTGTCTACTCTGAAGTCAGCTGTGCTTGACACTTTAATAGTCAAGTAAACAAAAGAAAAGTGAAAAATGCTTGTAGTGGAGTGAGCACAGGCCTACTTGGCACTGGGAGACTTACCTTGTTACCCTTCAATATTTATTTCCTCATCTGTAAATAAATAAATTAAAGAGTTACACCAGATTATTTCTATTTTCCTTTTCAGGTTTCCACAATGTAAGATGTTAACCTTGCATGCCTGAAGATTAACCATGCAATGTTCCCCTAATGGAAACACACCACAAGAATAGATAGTATGCATCCCTTCTTTCCACAGAGAAGCTGAGACATAGACAGATCTCTAAAGTTCCAGTTGGCTCTGACTCTTTAATCCTATGATCCTCTGAGATTGTAGAAGGTCAATTCTAGTTGATAAAAGTGATAGGAGACCAGCAAGATATGTTGTCTTCTAAGTACAAAAAAAAAAATCTAATTTTCCTTCATTTTCAGATTTGACTTTGATTCCAAGACCACAGCAATCATGACTGGAAAGAATCCTAAAATGAATTAGCATTTTTTAAATACATGAGATGCATCAATCCCTGACATGAAAGCAGAGCTTAATTAAAACTGAAGAGTAGATGAGCTGGAACCGAGGGGAAAGGAAGGACTATTAACATTAAAGCTTTCTTTTGTCCTACTCTCTTTCTCTACCCTCAAGCACACAAAACGGGCAATTCTGAATAGAGGGGTTACTGAGGCCCTATTAGGATAAAAAACAATGATAACCATATTGATAGCACTGATGAATTATTTGAATTAATATAAAACAATAATACTGTGACACATTGCTAAATAATGTAACTATAATGGTTATTTTATTTCAAAAGTACTTCAATTCCTCACTACTAATTATTGACAATAATCTGTAGTACAATGAAGGCTGTTTTACCTGTCTCAAATAGCCAAAGGTCTTCTGGATGACAATAATTAAACAATCACACCCATAAAGAAGACTTGAAAAAAAAAACTCCATGAAAAGGGGATTTTTTTTTTTGCTTATAGATTTCCTTTGATTTTTCTGTATTTGGACATGCTAACAAATCTGGAAAGGAGTCTTACTTTTCAGGCAGAAAAGACCTTCATGTGACAGATTATAGCAATAATCATTTTGGCGATATGCATTCCTTTTGTGGTTGACTTCTTATAGATATTCTGGGAGCATAGCTGTTCGGTGGGATCTACCATTTATTTTTCTCATGGTCAATGCCAAATTTACCTTCCTATTACTTACAGGAAACCCTCATATGAAGGTAGCATGACTAGCAGCTATCTCCTTCCACACTTACACAATTTGCACTCTCAGTACCTCATCTCATATTCACCAGTAACATGCATGACCAGCCTCCTTTTCCATTAACCCCTGGAACAATCATAAGATATCAGAGAGCTCAGCCTCAGACAGCCTGGCACAGAGCAAGACTTAATAATTGCTTGTTGACTGACTTACAGGCATAGACTTTTTAAAATTTATTTTATTAATTTATTTTGATTTCTCAACAATCATTTCCACATGCTTTTGAGTTTAAAATTTTTCTCCCCCTTCCTCCCCTTTACCCTCCCCAAGACAGCGCACAATCTGATATATGCTTTACATTTACATTCCTGTTAAACATATTTTCACATTAGTGGTGTTGTAAGTAAAAATTAAAACCAATAGGAGGAACCATCAGAAAGAGGAAACAAAACTCAAAGAAGAGAAAAAAATAGCAATTCAACTTCCATAGTTCTTTCTTTGGATGTGGATAGCATTTTCTCACGAGGCCTCTGGAGATGTCTTAGATCCTTGTAATGCTGAGAAGGGTTAAGTTTATCAATATTAGTATCACAACATGGCTGTTATTGTGTACAAAGTTCTCTTGGTTCTGCTCACTTCACTCAGCATCAGACCATAAAGTCTTTCCAGGTTTTTCTGAAGTCAGCCTGTTCATCATTTCTTATAGCACAATAGTATTCCATTACATTCATATACCACAACTTGCTCAGCCGTTCCTCAATTGATGGGCATCCTCTCAATTTCCAATTCTTTGCCACCACAAAAAGAGCTGCTATGAATATTTTTGTACATGTGGGTCCTTTTCACATTTGTATGATCTCTTTGGGATACAGCCCTAGAAGTGCTATTGCTGGATCAAAGGGTATGCACATTTTTGTAGCCCTTTGGGCATAGTTCCAAATTGTTCTCCAAAATGGTTGGATCATTTCACAACTCCACCAACAATGATTAGTGTTCCAATTTTCCCACATCTTCTCCAACATTTATCATTTTCCTGTTTTGTCATGTTGGCCAATCTGATAGGTGTGATGTGGTACCTCAGAGTTGTTTTGATTTGCATTTCTCTAATCAATAATGATTTAGAGCATTTTTTCATATGACTATAGATGGCTTTAATTTCTTCATCTGAGAACTGTCTGTTCATATCCTTTGACCATTTATCAATTGGGGAATGGCTTGTGTTCTTATAAATTTGTCTTAATTCTCTTATATTTTAGAAATGAGGCCTTTATCAGAGAGACTGGTTGTAAAAATTCTTTCCCAATTTTCTACCTTCCTTCTAATCTTAGTTGCATTGGCTTTGTTTGTGCAAAAACTTTTCAATTTAATGTAATCAAAATTATCCATTTTGCTTTTCATAATGTTCTCTATCTCCTGTTTGGTCATGAATTCTTCTGTTCTCCATAGATCTGATAGGTAAACTATTCCTTGTTCTCCCAGTTTACTTATGGTATCAGCCTTTATATCTAAGTCATGAACCCATTTTGACTTTATTTTGGTATATGGTGTGAGATTTGGGTCTATGCCTAGTTTCTGCCATACTCTTTTCCAGTTTTCCCAGCAGTTTTTTTCAAAGAGTGGGTTCTTATCCCAGAAGCTGGGGTCTTTGGGTTTATCAAATAATAGATTACTATAGTCATTGACTACTGTGTCTTGCATATTTAACCTATTCCACTGATCCACCTCCCTATTTCTTAGCCAGTACCAAGCAGTTTTGATGATTGCTGCTTTATAATACAATTTAAGATCTGGAATTGCTAGGCCACCTTCCCCTGCATTTCTTTTCATTAGTTCCTTTGATATTCTGGACCTTTTTTTTCCAAATGAATCTTGTTATTTTTTCTAACTCTATAAAATAATTTTTTGGTAGTTTGATTGGTATGGCACTGAATAAGTAAATTAGCTTAGGTAGGATTGTCATTTTTATTATATTAGCTGGCCTACCCATGAGCAACTGATGTTTTTCCAATTATTTAGATCTGATTTTATTTGTGTGAAAAGTGTTTTGTAATTGTGTTCATAGAGTTCCTGGGTTTTTTGGAGGTAGACTCCTAAATATTTTATAATGTCTACAGTAAGTTTAAATGGGATTTCTCTTTCTATCTCTTGCTGTTGGGCTTTGTTGGTAATATATAGAAATGCTGATGATTTATGTGGGTTTATTTTATAGCCTGCAACTTTGCTAAAGTTGTTTATTATTTCAAGTAGTTTTTTACTTGATTCTCTAGGATTCTCTAAGTATATCATCATGTCATCTGCAAAGAGTGATAGCTTTGTTTCTTCTTTGCCTATTCTAATGCCTTCAATTTCTTTTTCTTCTCTTATTGCTAAAGCTAAGGTTTCCAGTACAATATTGAATAACAGTGGTGATAATGGACATCCTTGTTTCACCCCTGATCTTATTGGAAATGCTTCTAGCCTGTCCCCATTACATATAATGCTTGCTGAAGGTTTTAGATAGATGCTATTTATTATTTTAAGGAAGACTCCATTTATACCTATGCTTTCTAGTGTTTTTAATAGGAATGGGTGTTGTATTTTATCAAAAGCTTTTTCTGCATCTATTGAGATGTGGTTTCTGTTGGTTTTGGTGTTGATATGCTCAATGATGCTGATAGTTTTCCTAATATTGAACCAACCCTGCATTCCTGGTATAAATCCTACCTGGTCATAGTGTATTATTCTTGTGATAAGTTGCTGCAATCTATTTGCTAGTATTTTGTTTAAAATTTTTGCATCTATATTCATTAGAGAAATTGGTCTATAATTTTCTTTCTCTATTTTGACTCTTCCTGGTTTAGGTATCAACACCATATTTGTATCATAAAAAGAATTTGGTAAGACTCCTTCTTCACCTATTTTCCCAAATAGTCTATATAGTATTGGAATTAATTGTTCTTTAAATGTTTGATAGAATTCACATGTAAATCCATCTGGCCCTGGAGATTTTTTCCTAGGGAGTTCATCAATGGCTTGTTCAATTTCTTTTTCTGAGATGGGGTTATTTAAGTATTTTACTTCCTCTTCTGTTAATCTGGGCAATTTATATTTTTGTAAATATGTATCCATTTCACTAAGATTGTCAAATTTGTTGGCATATAGTTGGGCAAAATAATTCCTAATTATTGTTTTAATTTCCTCTTCCTTGGTGGTAGCTTCCCTTTTCATTCTTGATACTAGTAATTTGGTTTTCTTCTTTCTTTTTTTAATTAAATTAACCAAAGGTTTATCTATTTTATTGGTTTTTTTCATAAAACCAGCTCTTAGTTTTATTTATTAGTTCAATAGTTTTCTTAATTTCAATTTTATTAATTTTTCCTTTGGTTTTCAATATTTCTAATTTGGTGTTTAGTTGAGGATTTTTAATTTGTTCTTTTTCTTTTTTTTAGTTGTATGCCCAATTCATTAATCTCCTCTTTTTCTATTTTATTTATGTAAGCATTTAGAGATATAAAACTTCCCCTAAGAACTGCTTTGCTGCATCCCATAAGTTTTGGTATGTTGTCTCATTATTGTCATTCTCTTGAATGAAATTATTGATTGTTTCTATGATTTGTTGTTTGACCCAATCATTTTTTAGGATTAGATTATTTAGTTTCCAATTATTTTTTAGTCTATCTTTCCATGGCCCTTTATTACATATAATTTTTATTGCATCATGATCTGAAAAGGATGCATTTAATATTTCTGCCTTTCTGCATTGGATTGTGAGGTTTTTATGCCCTAGTACATGGTCAATTTTTGTGTATGTGCCATGTACCGAGAAAAAAGTATATTCCTTTCTATCCCCATTCAGTTTTCTCCAGAGGTCTATCATACCTAACTTTTCTAATGTTCTATTCACCTTCTTAACTTCTTTCTTGTATATTTTGTGGTTAGATTTATCTAGTTCACGGAGGGGAGGTTCAGGTCCCCCACTAGTATAGTTTTGCTGTCTATTTCTTCCTGTAACTCCCTGAACTTCTCTCTAAGAATTTGGATGCTATACCATTTGGTGCATATATGTTTAGTAATGATATTACTTCATTGTCTATGGTGCCTTTTAGCAGGATGTAGTTTCCTTCCTTATCTTTTTTGATTAGATGTATTTTTGCTTTTGCTTTGTCTGAGATCAGGATTGCTACCCCTGCTTTTTTTACTTCAGCTGAAGCATAATATATTCTGCTCCAGCCTTTTACCTTTACCCTGTATGTGTCACTCTTTTTCAAATGTGTTTCCTCTAAACAACATATTATAGGAATATGGTTTTTAATCCATTCTGCAATCCCGTTTTATGGGAGAGTTCATCCCATTCACATTCACAGTTATGATTACTATCTGTGTCTTTTTCTCCATCCTTTTCCCCCATTTATGCTTTTCTTTCTCCTTTTTCCTTTCCCCCTTCACTAGTGTTTTGCTTTTGACCACGCCTCCTTCAGTCCCTCCCCTTTTATTATCCCTTTCCCTTTTCTTCCCCTTTACTCTTACTGCTTCTTCCCTCCCTTCTTTCCCCCTCCTTTTCTTCCCCCCTTTTCTTTCCCCTTTTCCCTCCTACTGCCTATAGGGCAAGTTAGATTTCTATACCTAACTGATTATGTTATGCCCTTCTTGAGCCAAATCTGATGAGAGTAAGGTTCAAACAATGCTCCCCCTCCCTTCTTGCCCTCTGCTGTAATAGGATTTTGTGTCTTTTCCTGTAATGTAATTTACCCTTGTCTGCCTCCTCCTTTCTCAGTACATTTTCTAAGATCAGACTGATCCACTCATTTGCATCCATTTAACCCATTTGATTAGATTTTTTTTTATCATTACATCAAAGTCAACTAATATCCACCCTCTTTATGTATACTCCTTTAACATGGTGTAATAACAATACAGTTCTCAAGGGTTGCAAGTGTCATATTCCCTTGTAGGGGTTTAAACAGCCCCCCATTAACAACATATTGTATCTTTCTGTCCCATTTACCTTTTTAGTCCTTCTTGAGTCCTGTACTTGAAGATCAAATTTTTTGTTGAGCTCTGGTCTTTTTATCAGGAAAGTTTGGAAGTCTCCTATTTTTGAATATCCACCTCCTCCCTTGAAAAATGATGCTCATTTTTGCTGGGTAATTGATCCTTGGCTGCATTCCAAGCTCCTTTGCCTTATGGAATATCATGTTCCATGCCCTGGTCTTTTAATGTAGAAGCTGCAAGGTCCTGTGTAATCCTGACTGTGGTTCCATGATATTTAAATTGTTTCTTTCTGGCTGCTTGCAGCACTTTCTCTTTCATCTGGTAATTTTGGAATTTTGCTATTATATTCCTTGGCATTGTCAATTTGGGATCTCTTTCAGGTGATCAGTGGTGTATTCTTTCTATGGTTATTTTCCCTTCTGGTTCTAGGACTTCAGGGCAGTTTTCCTTTATGATTTCCTGAAAGATACTGTCCAGGCCTTTTTTTCATCATGATTTTCAGGTAGTCCAATAATTTTTAAATTGTCTTTCCTGAGTTGATTTTCCAGGTCAGTTGTTTTACATGAGGTATTTTATTTTCATCTATTTTTTCATTTTTTTGTTTCTGTTTGACTGATTCTTGCTCTCTCATAGAGACATTAGTTTCCATTTGTCCAATTCTAGTTTTTAACAGATTGTTTTTCTTCTGTTAGTTTTTGTACTTCCTTCTTCAATTGGCCAATTGTGTTTTTTAGGGACTTGTTTTCTTCAGTGTATTTTTTTCCAATTGGCCAATTGTATTTTTGAAGGACTCTTCTACCTCTCTCATTTGACTATTAAAATCCTTCTTGAGCTCTTCTAAGAAGGCTTTTTGGGCTTCAGACCAGTTCATATTCCCTTTTTGTTGCAGATGTGGGTTTGTTGACAATGTTGTCCTCTTCAGAATTTCTATCTTGATCTTCACTCTTCTCATAATATGTATCTATGGTGTGTTTCTTTTTACTCATGGTGTTTCTTTATTCCCTGGCCTTTAAAGAGGTTGAGCTCTCCTGCTGGGGAACAGAGGGCACTGACCCAAGCTTCTTGTGTTGGGAGCCTAGGTCTTGGTCACTGGCTTTGTGTGCTGGGGCCTCTTATGTTGGCAATTGGAGGCTGTAGGGTTCTGGCAGCTTACCTGGTATTGGGCTGGAATCAGCAAGGCTGGAATTTTCAGGCAATTCTAGGTTGCCTGTTTTTCCTTTCCTTTAGCTTACTTTAGCTCCTTTTAGATGGGTGCTGCAGGGTGTTTATCTGCTTGGGGCCCCCTGCAGTGTTTTCTCCCTCATTTCTGCTAATGCACTGGGAGATTCCTCTGCGGTAGAGTGCCGAGGCACCTGGTAGTTTTCTGAGATGGTTGTTCTAACACCTGGGCTTCAGGATTTCTTCACAATTGGAGGCTGCAGGGCTCCAGCAGCTCACCTGGTATTGGGCTGGAACCAGCAAGGCCGGGTCTTTAGGAAGTCTTTAGGTTGCTTTCTTCACCTCCTTTCAGATGAATGTTGCAGGGTACTTATCCACCTGGGGCCCCTTGTAGTTCTGCCTCCCTTATTTTTGCTGAGGCACTGGGAGACCCATTTGCTGGGCTGCCTCACTGCTGCTCCCCATCTTTCTTCTAGTTCAGCTGTTTCAGGATTTTTTTTTCTAGGGTGATATTTTCTGGCTTTTCAGAGGTTGATAGGGGAGAGTGAGAGTGACTACCTTTTCACTCCACCATCTTGGCTCCCAGAAGAATAGACTTTTTAAAAAAGTTTTGATAGGTCAATGGTTCCCATTTTTTCTTGTTGTTTCATATATCTCTTTCAATAAAAATAAAAACAATGTGTTGTGAACTTGAAGGGTAACAATATATAACAAATAATATTTTATGGTTATTCACTAAGTGCTTACAATAACTATGATAACTTTAATCCTCAAAAGCTCCAAATTAAAATTTATGTTATATAATTATAGATATAAAATTATATCCTACCTATAATTTTGAGAACAATAAATACAAAATTATAGACCTATAATTATAAAGTCATTATAAATTTTTATGTGGAACATTCTACAAGAATTCAAAGATTAAAATCTCACATGTGTACTATTTACCTGCAAGACATCATATTAGATTTATCTATTTTACAAATTTTATTATATGTAAATCACATTTTAGTGAAATAAGTTATAACTTAGAAGATGTTTAGACTTCTGCTGCTGGGAGCCAAGATAATGGAGTAAAAAGGTATTTGCTCTCACCTCCCCCCATCAACCTCTGAAAACCCAGAAAATATCACCCCCAAAAAACCCTGGAACAGCTGAATGAGAAGAAAGACCGGAGTAGCAGAGCAGTAGCCTAGCCTCACTTTAGCACACTGGAGGCAATCCTGGTGACTCAGCATTCTACAGCAAATCGATCTCCCAGGGCCTCAGCAAAAAAAAAAAAAAAAAGGGAAGCAGCACTACAAAGGGCCCCAGGCAGATAAGCACCTGCAGCATTCCTCTGAAAGGAGCTGAAGAAAGCAACCTAGAGTCCTACTAAAGTTTCACCCTTGCTGCTTCCAGCCCAACACTAGGTAAGCTGTCAGAACCCTACAGCCTCCAACTGCCAACCAGGAAGAGATCCTGAAGCCCAGGTGATAGAGCAGGCAAACACCAATACCTGGACCTCCAAGTGCCTCGTTAAAGGGCAGGGGAACCGGTGGAAATCAACTCAGAAAACCACCAGGTGCCTCAGCATTCTATAGCAAAGGAGCCTCCCAGTGCCTCAGCAGATCTAAGGGAGGCAGCATTTCAAGGGGCCTCAGGCAGGTAAACACCCTGTAGTACCCATCTAAAAGGAGATAAAGAAAGCTAAAGGAAAGGAAAAGCAGCAACCTAGAATTGCCTGAAAATTCCAGCCTTGCTGATTCCAGCCCAATACCAGGTAAGCTGCCAGAACCCTATAGCCTCCAATTGCCAACATAAGAGGCCCCAACACACAAAGCCAGTGACAAGACCTAGGCTCCCAACACAAGAAGCTTGGGTCAGTACCCTTCTGTTCCCCAGCAGGAGAGCTCAATCTCTTAAAGGCCAGGAATAAAAAACACATGAGTAAAAAAAAAACCACCATAGATTATATTATGAGAAGAGTGAAGATCAAGAAGAAATTCTGAAGAGGACAACATTGTCAACAAACCCACATCTGACAACAAAAGAATATGAACTGGTCTGAAGCCCAAAAAGCCTTCTTAGAAGAGCTCAAGAAGGATTTTAAAGTCAAATGAGAAGGTAGAAGAGTCCTTCAAAAATACAATTGGCCAATTAAAAAAAATACACTGAAGAAAACAATCCCTAAAAAACGCAATTGGCCAACTGGAAAAAAAAAGTACACTGAGAAAACAAAGTCCCTAAAAAACACAATTGGCCATTGAGAAGGAAGTAAAAAACAATAACAAAAAAACAATCTGTTAAAAAACTAGAATTGGACAAATGGAAACTAATGTCTCTATGAGAAGCAAGAATCAGTGAAACAGAAACAAAAAAATGAAAAAAGATAAAAATGTAAAATACCTCATGTAAAACAACCGACCTGGAAAATCGACTCAGGAGAGACAATTTAAAAATTATTGGACTACCTGAAAATCATGATGAAAAAAGAGCCTGGGCATCTTTCAGGAAATCATAAAGGAAAACTGCCCAGAAGTCCTAGAACCAGAAGGAAAATAACCATAGAAAAGAATCCACCGATCACCACCTGAAAGAGATCCCAAATTGAAAACCAAGAAATATAATAGCAAAATTCCAAAATTACCAGATGAAAGAGAAATGCTGCAAGCAGCCAGAAAAAGCAATTTAAATATCATGGAACCACAGTCAGGATTACAGGACCTTGCAGCTTCTACATTAAAAGACGTAGGGCATGGAACATGATATTCCATAAGGCAAAGGAGCTTGGAATGCAGCCAAGGATCAATTACCCAGCAAAAATGAGCATCATTTTTCAAGGGAGGAGATGGATATTCACAAAATAGGAGACTTCCAAACTTTCCTGATAAAAAGAGCAGAAGAAAAAATTTGATCTTCAAGTACAGGACTCAAGAAGGACTTAAAAAGGTAAATGGGACAGAAGGATACAATATGTTGTTAATAAGGGGGGGCTGTTTAAACCCCTACAAGGGATATGACACTTGCAACCTTGAGATTACACCATGTTAAAGGAGTATACATAAAGGGTGGATATTAGTTGACTTTGATGTAATGTAAAAAAAATCTAATCAAGTGGTTAAATGGATCCAAATAAGTGGATATCTGATCTTAGAAAATGTACTGAGAAAGGAGGAGGCAGACAAGGGTAAATTACATTACAGGAAAAGACACAAAATCCTATTCAGCAGAGGGAAAGAAGGGAGGGGTGAGCATTGTTTGAACCTTACTCTCATCAGATTGGCTCAAGAAGGGCATAATATAATCAGTTAGTATAGAAATCTAACTTGCCCTATAGGCAGTAGGAGGAAAAGGGGAAAGAAAAGGGAGGGGAAAGAAGAGGGGGAGAAGAAGGGAGGGAAGAAGCAGTAAGACTAAAGGGGAAGAAAAGGGAAAGGGATAATAAAAGGGAGGAGGGACTGAAGGAGCAGTGGTTCAAAAGCAAAACACTTGAAGGGGGGAAAGGAAAAAGGAGAAAGAAAAGCATAAATAGGGGGAAAAGGATGGAGAAAAAGACACAGATAGTAATCATAACTGTGAATGTGAATGGGATGAACTCTCCCATAAAACAGAATGGATTAAAAAACCATAATCCTACAATATGTTGTTTACAGGAAACACATTTGAAAAGAG
>NW_027555625.1:84257437-84297794 GCF_003287225.1 Phascolarctos cinereus | reverse complement strand
CAATGAACTCATTTAGATGGATGTTGTGTTGGACACTTCAGAAACGTAGGTTCAGAAAGATTTCCCTTGGGCAATAGCAATTCTGCTAGACCTCCAGTGTGCCATCTTTTCATAGGTTGAGTTTTTGTGCCTCACATGAAAAGAAAGTAAGGTCAATGATTTAAGCTTTGGTCACCTAGACCACCCAAATCTGGACATTCTCCTTGTTGCTTTGAAGGGAAAACAATCCAGTCTACTTAATACAAATGATGTCCCTACCACACCTGTCTTGGGTAAACTAAAGCTAAGAAGGTCTCTTATTTCTTCCTAGACAGGGAGAATGGAATCTAGAACATATCGAAGGCTAGGAAAACACTGGTGGCAGCAACATAGAGAGGGGCTGTTACCCAACCAAGCCTGAGATGAGCAGATCAGCATGAGATAACTTTCCTTTTGTCTGGAATTGTGATTTCATCTTCATAGGAAATTACTGGTGAGGAAACTCTCTCTACCAGAACAGATCTGCAATGATTCCACAACTTATATTCTGCAATACTCTGTTGAAGGATATTGCTGCTGTTATGAATGATCGTTTTGATATCTAATATGAGACTTTGGGGATATGAGGCTTATGCTGGAGTGGAATACCCCCATGTGGAAACTCCACAGGCAGGAGGACACAGTTGGGAGTCTTCCCCTTTCCTTCAGGCTCTTTATTTTTCTCAGGAAGAGAACTCTTCCCTTCTCTCTGACCCTGCTCTTTCATGTGTCCTTTCTGTTTCTTATTTGGGTGGATTCAATGTTATCTGACTGTCAAGTAGTTTAAACTGTGGAAGGAAGGAAAGAAGGTGGGAAAGAAAGGAGAGAAAGAAGGAAGGAAGGAAGGAAGGGAGGAAGGAAGGAAGGAAGGAAGGAAGGAAGGAAGGAAGGAGAGAAGGAAAGATGGAAATATGGAAGGAAGGAGGGAAGGAAAGAAAGAGGGAAAGAAGGAAAGGAATAAGCATTTATTACAGGCCAGTTACTGTGCTAAACACTTTGAAAATATTATCTCATTTCATCTTCACAACATCTGTGGGACATAAGTGCTACTATTATCCTCATTTTGCAGCAGAGGAAACTGAGGCAGACAGAGGTCAAGTGATTTTCTCAGGGTCACACAGCAAATAAATGTCTGAAGGCACATTTGAACTGGGGTCTTCTTGATTGCAGGCCTAGCATTCTATCAGTTGCAGCCCCTAGCTACCTCCAAAGAGAAAGAAAGCCATGTATTTATGCCTCTTCCTTTTTGGCATGAATAGCTCCAACTTAGAAACTGGTCTCCATTCCACTATAAGTGAAAAAATCTCATGTTCTCACGGCCCTTGAATTCAAACCTACTCCTGTCTTGCTGCTTAATGGGTAGAAAGATAGTAGGAGAATAAATAATGACAAAAGTTCTGGAGTAAAAATAAGTGCAGACTCTACCTGTAAGGCTAATGTATCTGGAAATTAGCTGTTTTTCTGAGAGTATAAAAAGTTCCCTTCAAGCTCTATTTTGGGAGGGTAGTGGAGTATTTCTTTCCTAAGAAGCCTCATGAATTTATGTATGGCTGTTTCTATGTTTCTGAATAAAAGTCTGTGCTGAATGGTCTTTAACCATGGGAGCCAACATCTTTACCAGGACAAGGGTTCACAATGAGTTACTGACATAATAGGACAGAGTAAAAATGACTATGGCTAAATCCTGTAATTCAAGCCTGTATTGTTATCAGTGCTGTGGCATGAGGTACTGAGGCAGGCTGGGGGGCAATTAATATCAATGTAACCTCTAGCTAGTTCTCCCATCCTTTTAAATTTCAGGAGCCTTTATATTGTTGGGCATTCCCATATTTTCCTTCTTTGGCTTAAATATTAATTAATATAACTTTATCACATTTATTTTAGCCTTGGTTAAGGTATTGTATTTACTTGTGGTATGTAGTTATGAGAGAAATGATTATTAAATGACAAATTATTTCCCAAAAATTTACTCATCTAGACAATCTTAACTAGGTGAAGTTGTTGCCTCACCCAACTAGAAAATCTTACAAAGAATTTAATCTAAGGTGAATTCTAGCCCATTAGGTACCACTCAGGCAGCTTTAGGCAGAGGGGTAGATTCTTTGCCTAGATTGCCCAAGGTTGGGGGTGATTTGGAAGTAAATGACATCAAAGTCACATCCTCAGCTTTTCATTAGAATAGGTCCACCTTTCCTTATAATATCCATTCTTCTCATTAATTGTCAACCAATCAGAGTTTATTGCCACCCTTAGGCACACCCACTCTTCCAACAGTGTGTAAGGATTGTGTGGGTTCCACTAGGGATCTTTGGCATTTGAGCATGCCACTGACCTCTTTTATTAATTCCTGCAAGCATGATTAATAAACTGATTAATAACCTAGAAACTATATCTCTTGAACTTTTTATATGTCACAGTTACCAAAATAGCACTGTGAAGGTGGCATTGTGATTCCCTATTTTACAAAAAAGGAAACTGGGACTCTAAGAGATCATGACTTGCCCAAGGTCACACAAATAGTGTGTGAAGTGAGATGTGAATCCACGTCTCCTGACTGCATTCTTTCCACTCTCTATGGCATGCTTCCTCTCGTCTCTTATTTTTCTTTCTCTTTTGAAATTGGTATTTGGAGAACTTAGGAAATTGGCTTGGAGAATTGTTCTGTTTTTCTAGGTGATTAGGATATGTGGATTCTTATAACTCAGTTATTTCAACACTGTGGTGTTGCTCACTTAAAATGTCAGTGTCTTTTAAACTAAATAGCTCATTTAAAAGAATGGGCTGATTATTGATTCCTTTTTTGAGCTTTATATGCTTCCTTCAAAGGTGTTTTTTTTAAAGGCTTTGTTCTTTAGTGTATTTTTTTTTATTGACCTGAGAAGAAAAAAAGGAAGGAATTTATTCTTACTTAATGCTCTTCCATTTAAACACCTGGGGAATTGCAGGACAATGATGTGGATAGGTTGAAAGCTGATGTTCTGGGTAAGTCCAGCATCAGTGACTTTTTTGGGAAGATGACAGGAGCAAGCTAGATTTCGAAATATGCCTTCACAATTTCTCCTATTGTCTTGACTGAGAAATGTGTGCTTTTCTTTATCTCTGCTTAAAGTAATTATAGAACTCAGCTTGCTATATCATGAGATTCATTCACTCTAGCTCATTTCCCATAAGAAGGAGGATATAGGAGGATGGGGAATATAATGTCAACAAAATAGAATATTATTGTGGATCTACATTATATAGGACACTATCTACTCTTAACAGTCAGTAAGACAATAAACATTTATTAAACACCAGCTACTGTGCGAAGTGTTGGACACTCTGGGAAAATACAAAGAAATATAATGAAGCATCTCTGCTTGTATTCAGAAGGTTACATTCCACTTGGGAAAATGAGATGAATGCATATTAAAGTGTAATGAACAATAAAAAGCAATGTGACAAATGAGTGGTCTACATAATTGCTCTTAAGTGTTCAGAGGAGAGAAGCATCACCATGGTGATGAAGGTGCATGGTGAGGGAAGGCTTCATGGAGAAACTAACACTGAAGTGGAAATATACATGTTCACCCATTTTTCCTGAGAAAAGAGTTCATGGACAATGTTATGCTGAACCTCCGCCTTCTAGCTAGAGTTGGATATTTTCTCAAGTAGTATAATCTGTTACATTAAAACATAGCATTTGGGACCCCATTTTGCCTTTAGCTACCATTTAGTGAAGCTAAGTTTCAGCTGCTTATAAGTCACTGATTATGGAGAAGTCACAAGATGACTCCTCCTCCCAAAGGCCATCTGACTTAAGGAATGTCCAAAAAATTACCCCTCTCACCTCAGTGTCTCCTGATCACTTGTGCCAATCAAAAAACCAAGTGTCTCAGTCCATATAATCTCATTCCCTTCAGATTGTACATAGAAACTAATGGTCAACGTCCTTGCCTACTGAGAGCCTTTGATCTGGTTTGTTTGTATAACTGCATGCATTGCTAAATAAATTGTCATCTGGATATAACTACTTAATTTCTTTATTCAGCCATAACATCTCAAAATCTAAGGGTATTTCTTGGGCGGTATTAGCCTTAGAGATTGTCATGATTATTATTTCAAGTTAGCAAGTTCAACCTTCTATCTAGAGAAGGGAATATTTTGAGTACCTTGCATCTAGGAGAGAAAACAAGATCATCTAATACATGTAGTCTCCTGCAGTGAAGGGTAGAAGTATGGGATTAAATGTGCAACATTATTTCATGAGTTATTTGGATTGTACTACCTGATGGGAAAGAGATTATCTATCTAGTAGCCCATAAATGTCTTTTCCTTCAAGAGGTGGGTCAAAACAAAAAGGTGGTACAATTAGTTTATGTGAAAGACTCATTGGATTTTCACATCATGGCTACACTGGCGAAATTAACTTCAATTCCCTTCAGAGGGGAGATCCAACTGTGTGGTGGTGTCATCTGAAGGAGTCTATCCCTCCATGGAAAAATGGAATTCAAGAGAGAAGATAAATTATTGTTATTAATATTTGTGGCTTATTAAGATTACCTTAACAAGTTTTCTATGCTTTTTAAATGGGAATTCTTTGGGATATTTGCATTTTTTGTGTGCAGTGAAATAAAGGCTACCTTATATCTGATATGCATTTGTTACTTTGTATGCTTGCATAGAAGCTAAGTACTCACGTATATGGAAACTCTCAGGTTAGGTAGACATGAACTGTACACCAGCTAAGTTTGGAGATTTCTCAGGGCAAATCCTGGATAGGGATATAATCAGCCAAAGAAATACTAATCTTTGGGAAACCCCTTTTGATTATACTCAAATCTGTATGAGCCCAGATCTATGGGGACCTTGGCATCACAGGTTACTTAAGCAGGTCGATTGAAAAACTGGAAATGAATGAATGTAAAGATGTCGACCTTGATAATTGCCATTTTGTAGAGAAGTTTAATCAATGTAAATCCTTACAACAAAGAAGAGGCCAAAAGAGGCCCATGAGTCAGCAAACATAATATCATCCTCTTTAATTTTTATATTTAATTATAATTTATATATACATTATATTTTATATTATATATAATTCATATCATGTAAGTTATAATTATATAACATATTAATATATAATAAATATATTATTTTATATTTTGTATACTTACATATGATTTTATATTTTATGTTTAATTTTTGTATTCATATTTATATATTTTGTATTTTTTCTATTTATAAAACAGATTGACTAGTGATTTATCTATTTTATTAGTTTTTTAAAACGAGGCCCTACTTTCGTTTGTTAATGTTTTTCTTACATTGTTGATAATCCTGCTTTTAATGTTCAGAATTTACAATTTCTTGTTTTGTTTAGGTTTACAATTTTTTTTTGCTTTTCCAGGAATTTTTTAGTTGCATACTTACTTTATTAATTTGTTATTTCTCTCCTTTGCTGATGAAAAATTTTAATGAAATTATGTTTTTTTCTTTAATTTGTTCTTCGACCCAATTCCTATAGGACTAAATTATTTAAGTCACCTTTTAAATTTGTGTGTTTGATTAAAGTCCTACCAGGCTCCTTGCTTCTGACTTATGTTCAGCAATTCTCTCCTAAGGCCTGAAAGCTTCTGGCTGTCTTTCTGTACACTCCTATACTGGGTTAAAGAGCTTACTTTTGTTTCTCTTTAGAATTTTTGGTTTGTTACTTAATTTGCTACTTTTCTTATGTCTTTGATGATATGGGGAGTTTGGGTCCCTCCATGACCTTACATGCCTCCATCTTTACTGGAAGTTCAATGATGAAGTGATACAATGAAAAAAAATCAAAGATTGATTTTTCAGATTATCTCGAAGACTGGAAAAAATAGCAGACAAGCAATGCCCCCAGAAGATGATTGGTAATTCACTTGAATTTGCTAACTCTTAAAATTAATAGTTTTCCATTTTTATAAAATCTCTTTAAGCAAATTTTCAGTGTACATATTGTAGACATCCTTGATGAAACTATGAAATGAGAACACACAATTGACTATGAAGTATAGAAAATGTTCATTTCTGAATTAGTAATGATTTACTCATTACCAAAAGCATTTGCTGCAGTAGGAAAACATACAGACTTTGAGGATCTTATTCTAGAAGATGCTGTTGCATAAAGTATGAATAACAAGGAACATGACTTTAGAGGTCCTGATAGAAGGAGGCAAATTTTACCTCACAGGTATTTCTTCTGAATTGTAGGAATGAGACCTGTGACTGGAATGAGACCCATATGGAACATGGGCTAAAAGAGGAGGCAAAGGAAACAGAGAGGAAGATAATAGTGCATATCATTAAGAAGCTAAATTCATTAAAAAATTTTTTGAAAAAAAAAGGTGCAGACACATGGTGCAGTGGATAGAGCTCTGGCCTTGAAGTCAGGAGGACCTGAGTTCAAATCCTGCCTCAGACAGTTGACACTTACTAGCTGTGTGACCTTGGGCAAGTCACTTAACCCCAATTGCCTCAAAAAAAAATTTTTTTTGAAAATAAAGAGAAGTTAAATTCACTCAGGAACGAGATAATAGGGGCAACATTTGGGTGAAAATCAACAAAGGGAGAAATATAAGTGAAAAAGTCATAGGAATAGTCTATTAATCACCTTGAGGGGTAAATGAAATAGAGTCTAGTAAAAAGAAAGTAAGCCTCAACGTAGGCATGAAATAGTAATGATGGGCATTTATTTCAATTGTATCTCCATCTGTGAGAGCTCTCCTTCTTTCCTATTATCAAATGAAACAATATTTATAAAGTGCCCTGCACAGTGCCTGGTACATGGTAAGCTCTTAATAAATACTTATTTCTTCCTTCCTCCTGTCCCTATTATCTAAGTTAGGTAATAAATTTCTTGACTTGCCTTAATTATAATTCCATCTTTCAAATGGTGAGGTAGCCAATAAAGAGAAAACTATATTCTGTATTTTATTCTCTGGCAACAAGAGTGCATAGCCTAACTCCGGGTTAGTTCAAATCCAGCCTTATTATACTTACTATTAATACTTATTAGCTATGTGGACCTGTGTAAGTTACTTAACTTCTTTTGCCTCAAATTCCTCAAATATAAAATGAGCATAATAATAACATCTACTTCACAAGGTTGTTGTGAGGATTAAATGAATGGATATTTATGAAGTGTCTGGCACTGTAGCAAACATTCTATAAATGCTAGCTTTTATTATTATGTTTATTACTCTTAATGAAACCATTATTTTTAAGGAAAATACTAAAACATTAACTTTTATGCCTCAGTGTGTTTGGTAAATGTTTAACAACCAGCTCTCTGCAAAAAAAGTATAGACAACACACTTTTCTATTTACAGTTCACAATATTAACATTTTTCCCATTATATTCTTAAGTCTAAAGTGTCAACAAAATAATAAATTAAGCCCTAATTTATAGTGTTTCCCAATATCAGAGGTGTCAATACTGACACTGAAAAGTTGACAATCATTTGACATAAGAGCTGGTACAAGCTGGTTCTAGCATACCCCTATTTTTGTGCTCTAATTATCATAGGACTATTGACCCTTAAGCAGAACTTTTCATGGCAATGCATCCCACCCCTCCCTCTTTTGTGCAAGATTTTTCTAAGGTCACTCAAAAGAGTAGAATAGTTGGAACAGCTCTCTCTCTCCCTCTCTCTCTCTCATAGACACATACATACACATATGTGTGTATATACACACACACACATATATACATGCATATATATACATATGTATATATGTATATATCTATCTATATATCTATATATATCTTGTAGGTGCAAGGCACACAACTTTATAGTTTGTGGGAGTTTCTTGGACTATCCGCTGTCTGGTTAGTATGTCATGATATAGAAGTTTTTATTCCTGATTCTAAAATAAGAAGGACTTGACCTAGCACTGTTATGTCATCAGGTTTCTGTATGATGGGTTTTTGTCTAGTGTAACTGAGCATCATTAAATTCTGGTCAGGATTATGCTGAATTCTGTATATTGACTCACAACCCATTTAAACACATTCTCCAAGAATTGCTTTAAATGTTGCCTCTATTATTTACTCATGGCCCCAATATTCGTGTTATCATTAACCCTCCATGGAATTAATGAGATAGCATATGTACCGTAAAATTCCACATTGCTCCCTCTTACCATCAATCTTTTTAAGACTTTTGCCAAGATAGAGTCAATTAGGCTGGGTTTGGGGTGAATACTTTCTTTTCTTCAAACAAGGTCCAATATTGGCCTTCTAAGTCTGGGTTGATGGATATTCTTGAGTTGTACAGACAATGGAAGTAATCACAAGTTCCATTGATACATGTCAGAGAGAAGTGGGGAAAAAGTTAGGGAGAAAGATATAAAACTGGAAACTAGAAGAGATGGGTATATCTTTTTATTGTAAATAAAATTAATAAAAATTTAAACATACACAGAACATACATAAAACCCAATAAAGTTGAAAAATGTGAAGCCATTATGCTTTCCTAATACTCACACATCTCCCTATTGATACCTATCCAGGTGGATCATCTAATGGCTTCTGTCTTTTGATATTTGCTTGTTTACATTAATTCTGATTCTAGACTGGTTTGGAATTCTAAGAATATCAATTAAATGTAGTGGAACAACTGATTTAGTAAAATGGTCCTTTCTAAGATTACTAATATCTTGGGATGATGCTCCATAGAAGTGTTCTCTTCCTCTCTAGCATTTATATATCAGCTTTTGAACTAGAAATGTCTCAATTTTGTGATTTCTCTCTCTTTTTCTTTTGGATTTTTAATGTATGCCTAAGAAGATATGATTCTAAATTTAGCAACAATAGTAAAGGCAAATCTATTGTCATATTTATTTTGCAAAACAGGCCACTAGGTGGCATAGTAGCTAGACTTCTGCACTTGGAGTCAAGAAGACCCAAGTTAAAATCCTGCTCTGATACCTACTAGCTGTGTGTGACCCTGGACAAGTCACTTAAACCTTCGTCAGTTTCAGCTTTCTCAGCTGTACAATAGTAATAGCATGTACCTCTCAGGGCTGTATTAAGGATGAAATGAGATAACATATGTAAAGCACTTTGCAGACCTTAAGGCACAATGTAAATGGGAGCTATTTTAGTTCAGTATTTACTGCACAGCTCAGTTTCTCCCCAAGCCAGTTTGATGTGTGACAATGAACATCTGAGAATTTCTAGAATTCTTGCAGACAATTTCTGGGCACCTGCTCTGGTCTTATTTCCAGAGGCACGGTACTCTTGACAAAAACAGGAGCGGGTTGCCAATGATTCCGGCATTACTGAAAAATAAATGAGTAGAAGCATGATTTTTTTTCCTTCCCAAGAAGAGGTTTTTTCCTAAGCACAAATTAGAGTCGATTTTGACATTAAAGAGATAAATTATAAATGAAGTTACTGTACACTTTGTCCCCCTTGGTTAAATATACTTCTGACATTTCTAGGTGAAACAATAATTATTCACCATTGCCCAGAGAAGGGCAGCTAAGGTATTCAGAGGCATGCGGGTGAGAGAATAAGATAGAGAGGTATGTAATGTTATATGAGGACAGACCAAGAAGACAAAAACTCTTTAGTCTGGAAGGCTAAAGACTGAGAGGAAGGGACATGATACAAAGCTAGAAAATTATAAATGGCATGGACTTGTCCACCAAAAATCCATACCACTCTATGGCACGTGGGAACCCAGATCAAGCCTTTCCTACCTTGAATTCAATCCATCATTTGTTCAGCTACAATTCAAAATTCCTAATGATAAATTCCAATCATGTCATTCAAAGGCTCAAAGCCTGTTCGTGACTCCCTATTGCCTATTGAACAAAGTCTACTCTACAGATGATAATATGAGTTGGCAGGATTTTTTTTTATTAACTGTAAGGAAACTTCAAGATCATTTGGTACATATTACATTAGAGGAAACATTGACTTAAGGTGAAGCAAGATCTGGTTTCAAATCCTGCCTCAGACATACTTGTTAGCTATATGACTCTGGACAAGTACGTAACCTCACTGGATCTTGCTTTCTTCATCTATAAAATTAGTTCAGCTTCATGAATTCTAAGATCCTTCTAACTCTAAATCTGTGATCTTTTAAGTGACTTTCCCAAGATTACACAGGCCGTAAGAAAGAGAGCTGGATTTGAACTCAGGTTCTTTGATGTTCAAATCTAATGCTCTTTCCACTGCTTATCCTGGCATTTAAGACCCTTCCCAATCTCACTCCAACCACCATTTCTAGTCTTGCCTCTCAGTGCCTCTCACATACTATGCTCTCTAATGAAAATCAGGCTTCAGTCTTTTCAAAATGTCTTTCATTTTTTCTTCCAAAATGTATCATTCATACTTATGCCTAGAATGAATCCTTTCCCTTTTCCCTAGCTATACTAATTGCCATTTATTCAATTTAATTAAACATGCATTTATTAAGCACCTACCATGTATAAGGCATTGTGATAAATGCTAGGAACACAAAGCCAAAAACAAGTAGTCTCTGTCCTCAAAGAACTTACATTCTATCAATCAGTATTCATGTGACTTACTATGTGGTAGGCACTGTGTGTGGAAAATACAACATGTGCACGTATTAGTGTTTGCACCCTACCATGGAGTAGGTACATGGTTACCTTGTCTGGTTCTGGCTGACTCAGTGCTAAAGGACTTGGAGCTTTGGAATGATGAAGCAATACTCAGATTGCACAGACACATGTGTATTTAGATAGATAAATACAGATATTTATGTCTATATAGATACTGAAAGATAGAGATTTCTGCATCTATCTATCTATCTATCTATCTATCTATCTATCTATCTATCTATCTATCTATCATCTGTTGCTATTGCAGGCTTTTGGTCTGTTCTTCAAATTCATCTACTTCCTCTTCTTTTCCAGGTGATCTGTGCTATAATCTAATGCAATATCACTTCTATTCCTGTGTTCCTTGATCTTCACCCAAATGCTTCCATCACATTTCCCCCGTTTGCTGTCCAGATTTCCTCAAATGAGTGTATCTTAATATACAATGCTACCTTTCCTGTTTCCCTACCCTGTTCCTTGTTAATAAGTTTCATCCTTCCGAAGCCATATTCTGGTCATGGTTCTGATCCGACAAAATCTCTCCAAATATTTGTGTGAATTTTGCCTCCTTGCATTAGGATATTGGTTTCTCTTATTTCCTTACCTCTACTTTTTTCATGTATACTAAAACATCCAAAACACTGGGTTTTGCTGCTCTCACCTTCCTTGGATTTTATTTCATATGAATTGCTGGGATGACTTCTGCTCTCCCTATATACTCTCTACAATAGCTAGTTTGGTGAATATATATAGGCAGTTGTCTCCTTTCCTTCTTTTTAGTTTAATGAGCTTTTGATTAAATAGTGCAGAACACTGGGCAAATGAATTCTTACCAGCCCTCATTTAGTTCACTCCATCACTAGTCAAGAGCCTGTCATTACTCTATTTAAAGCCATGATTTAGAAATCCAAAGTTTATTTGCAGACATGATCTTCTTTACCTAGTGCTCACCTCCCAAGTCTTCTTTTCTTTTCCCAAGCCCCTGCCTTCAATTAACAGCAGTGATAAGAAAATTACCCATTCCCTAAGGTATATATGTGTGTGTATGCATACATACATGTATACACGCATACAAATAACGCATATGTATTTAGTGTGTGTATGTATGTGTATCTGTATAGTTTTAGAATAGAGTAGACCTCATGAATGTTATCAGATTGCTCCAGAGGAACCTCACGGTTCCTCAGCAAGAAGTTCTAAACTA
This sequence comes from Phascolarctos cinereus, assembly GCF_003287225.1. Classification (NCBI taxonomy): domain Eukaryota; kingdom Metazoa; phylum Chordata; class Mammalia; order Diprotodontia; family Phascolarctidae; genus Phascolarctos; species Phascolarctos cinereus. The sequence goes on along the minus strand of NW_027555625.1, from coordinate 84,285,985 downwards.
TTAACCAATCTGTTCTGGTAATATTTACTGTATAATCTCTTATCTGACAGAATCTTTGGTTTCATATCTTCATTTCTCTGGGGACAAAAAGCTAATTCTTTATCCCTGGTTTTAGTCCTTCATTGGGAATGAATCTCCTATCTTTTACTTGACGCTCAGTGCTCCATGAATCATCTTTCCCTTTTCCCTTTCTGTCATATTCTTCTGCCCTCCAACTTCCTGGCCCAGGCCAAGAATCCTCTGCCTCTTTAGGTACTTTTTCTTCTTTCTTTTTTTTTTTTTTGAGGCAGTTGGGGTTAAGTGACTTGCCCAGGGTCATACAGCTAGTAAATGTTATGTGTCTGAGGTCACATTTGAACTCAGGTCTTCCTGACTCCAGGGCCAGTGCTCTATCCACTGTGCCACTTAGCTGCCCCTCTCCTTCCCTTTTAACAACAAATTCCTTCTCTTTTTGGCATGTTTGTTTTGAAAGAAGACATCATTCTCCCTGATAATGAAGAGTGGACAGGGTAACTCTCAAACCCTTTTACCTTCTCTTCTAGGAAGGAGGTTAGCTTGTACTTTGAACTTAGATAACATGTGACTGTGAGACTTTTGGGAAATGTATGGCTCTATTTAAGTATAGTTGCTTGGTTAGGTAAGGGCTGCTTCTGTACTTTTTTTCCTGAATGATGACATTCTAATGGCCCTGTGCCTTGCCCACAGATTGCTTCCTTCCATCCATACTAGTCTTTGAGTTTTTCCCTGCTGCCACCATCCCTCAAATATGCTTTGTTTTTATTGGCCGGGAATTGGTAGTGCTGAAAGTAACATTTTGTTGGTAGACCACAGAGCTATTAAAACCACTTGGAATCCAAATGAGAAGATCTTGGCATGACCGATAAGATCTAGGAAGTCTCCAAGTTGGTTTTCCTCAGCTCTGATGTTCTTCAAGTTCAACATGTAATTTTGAGTAGTTGTATTTTATTACCAGTTACTACTAGAAGTAGAGGCACAGGACTGACCAAAGTTCTTAAAGAATATGATTTTAGGATCGATTTTTTTGTGTTCTTTTGATCCACATCACTGGCACTGGATAAGATGAAGTGAGATTGAAGCTGGTTCTGTCTTTTGGCATTTGTCTTTAACATAATGAAATGAACAAAAGACTAGCAGCCAGGCGACTTGGCTTTTAGTTCAGAGTCTGCTGCTGATTGACTTTGCTGGTCCTCAATTTCTTCTTCTTTACAATGAGTAGGGTGGACTAGGTTATCTCTTTGATCCCACCTAACTCTAACATTCTATTTTTCTATTGAATTTAAAAATAAAATAATAACAAATTAAATGTATATTAAAGTTTTTGTCATTGAAAAACATGTTGAACAACATGTTGTTCAATATGAAGCAATGAGCTACTGAACTTTAAAATATCATGTAGTTTTGACAGTGGCTGAACAGACAAAAATGTGAAAACAGAAGAAACTTCCCACATTACAGTAAAACAAAATCAGTTGTATTTTCTGTATTTGGGGTAGTTCAAAGTGTCACATAGAATCGAACAGTTCTGATTTTCAGAAAAGCAACTACAATAAGGAAGGAAAAACTTGCAGAAATAATTTGTGGAAGACATACAAATTATAGACATTTTATATTGAGTATTTCTACAAGTCACTAATAATGTTTTTCTTTCTTTTTTTAACAACAGTATATATGATTTAAGGAGAGGAGAGGAGTTAAGGGGAATAATAAAACTTTTTTTAATAGGTTAAAAATGTGTGTTGGGGGAGATGGGGATCCAAACCTCATTGAATATAACATTTTCCACATAAAAGTTCATCTCTCCAAGCTCATTGTTTGAGATGTCACTGTCAGAAATTTCTTCTACTTCTAATAATTCATTTTTATTACCATCATGGCCTTTGGAAAACTGAAGACTTTCCATATCAAAACAAGCTTTTCTTCCTTTCAAATAGTATTTTCTTTTTTGATTTGGTATGAATATTTTCAAACAAAAAACAACTTATTTGCAGTAATATGGGAAATGCAGGTATCTGAAGCAAGTAAAATATTACAAAAGTCATTCAACAAACAATCACTGAGTGGTTAATATGGACTAGTCTTAAGGATATGGGGGCATAGGATGTGGTAGGAATTTTAGAGGTTGTCTGGTCTAATCCTATCCCCACTCTCCTCCCCATTCAAAAGTTGTGTTGCGTAAATGCCTTGACACCATGTTATTGATAATAGTTACAATCATATAAAACATTAATGTTTGCAAAGCACTTTATAAATAACCCATAAGTTTATATTCACAATAATCCTGCAAAGTAGGTGGTTATTATCCTTATTTTACAAATGAGGAAATGGATATAGAAGTTAAGTGACTTGTCCAAGGTCACAGAGCTAGTAATTATCTTCCCCTAGATTTAACTCAGGTCTGTTGTGACTCCAGGCCCAGGGCTCTATTCACTGAGCCACCTAGTTGCCTTGAAGAAAGGATATTTTTAGTAGAATCTGAGGCTAAATTCCTGGATCAGACACCTGGCAGATGAGAACTTGTTGCCTGTAAAGTTCTTTCCAATGTTGCAGGATATGGTAGGCTGTTTATTTTGCAATAAACATCACTTTATTTCTGTATTTGTCTCTTGGACCCAAGTGGTTGTGTGCACCATGAATTGGTTAGCCACAAAATTCTTTCTATTTCTTAGTCCAGTCTTTCACTTTCTTCAGTACTCCTAAGTGGGAAATGGACTTAGATTCTCCTAAACAATTGATTTTATCTGGCTTATTTACTCAGGAATGTCTAACAAAAGTACACTATCTGATTTAAATGCAATAACTCCTGAAGAAAGTAGTTTCAGATTCCTGAGGGAACTTTTCTATTGAAATCAGAAGACAGACTCCTGGGGCTTTTAGAACCTCAGCCATCAGTATTTCTTGAAAAATCTTCCTTCCTTCCCTCCTTCCTTCCTTCCCTCCTTCCTTCCTTCCCTCCTTCCCTCCTTCCCTCCTTCCTTCCTTCCTTCCTTCCTTCCTTCCTTCCTTCCTTCTTTGTTTCTTCCTTCCCTTTCTTTCTTTCTTTCTCTCTCTCCTTCTTTCTTTTCTTTCCTTCTTTCTTCTCTCTCTCTCTCTCTCTCTCTCTCTCTCTCTCTCTCTCTCTCTCTCTCTCTCTTTCTTCCTCTCTCTTTCTTCCCAAAGGATCCTTCCACCCTCAGAAGTTTCATTGTGGATTTTCAATTTCACTATTTTATCCTTTGCTTCTCCTTGCTCTTTAAAAAACAACAACAACAACAACAAACAGGCTTCTTAGATTGTTTAGAGAGTTTCCAACTCAATGATGACATAAAGAAGCAAGGTTAGATCATGGGATATAATCTATATTTGAATAGAGAGATCTCGATAGAGATATCTATTTATCTTAATAACTGTTATAACTTTGATAATAGTTATTATTAATAAGAGCGATTATGCTATTAGTTATTAATAACACTGATAACATGTATATGTTACTGTTAAAAACACATCAATATTCAGGCATGGATCTATATATTCTTTAACTTTAATACTTATAACATACGTCTACATAACTTAATGATTGCAACTGTGATAATAGTTACTAATTATTATTAAAACTATAATAGCATTTATATATCATTGTTAAATAATACAGATATTCTTTATATAGGTCTCCATAGATATGCCTATCTATAGATCATTAACTTTAATAGCTATGATAATATAACAATATATACCTATATAGCCTTGGTAACTATAACTATGATTAATTATTGTTATGAATAACATTTATAACAACTATGACAATGGCAGGGCAGCCAAGTGGTACAGAGCACTGGGTCTGAAATCAGGAAGACCCGTCTTCCTGAGTTCGAATCTGACCTCAGGCACTTAGCTGCGTGACTCTGGACAAATCACTTACCCTTGTTTGCCTCAGTTTCCTCATCTGTAAAATGATCTGAAGAAGGAAATGGGAAACCACTCTGGTGTCTTTGCCAAGACAACCCCAAATGGGGTCACAAAGCACCAGACTTGATTGGAACAACTGAACAGACACTAACAACAAATATGATAATAACATTTACATACTACCGTTACAGAATATATACATTCTTATTGTAGTATATGTATACATTATTTTACTTTGACTACTATTAATATATCTATATAACGTTTTCTTTAACAGTAAAATGCAAATGTTTGTCCATTACAACTGGATTTCTGGATCCCTACACATTTTATTTCTGCTGATGAATGTGTATCCTTTCTTGTCAGAAAAGGAAAACTATGTAACCCAATGTATTTCCAATTTTGTTTTAACAGCCAGAAAATTTAAAGCCAAAGTCCATGAAACCTTGGAGTCATTTGTTTGTCTGCTTCTTCAGCTTCCTTTACATGGTTGCTGTTCTATTTTTGGCCCGCAATTATCTTTTAAGAAAAAAAAAGGTATTATCTTTAAGCAACCTCAAATCCTATTGGAAGTGCAGTATATAAAATAAAAAATTAAAGATGCGAATAGGAAAAGTAGATGAAGGAAATAAAAAAGCACAGGTGTTAGGATACCTAGTGTAGTGACAAACAGACTCATATCTCCCCCCCCACACTGCCACCACCACCAAAGTAAACCACTGCACTACTGACCTCTATCCCTGTTTCAACCCACATATAAAAAACTTGTTCTCAGCAGAAGATCAGGAATGCTTCTTTAAAATTAAAATGTAAATCACTGGTAAGCTAATATATTAGTCTTCTTATCTATTTATATTATGGTTAGGTAAAAAGCCAAGGAATGAGTATCTAATAGTGAATGTCAGGCTTCAGATAGGTAAATAACAGTGGATTTGGACATAGAACACTTCTTAGATCGCGTGAAATAACTCCACATGGACAACTAATTGTTTATCTATTTGTAAGGCTTGCTTGCATGATGCTTTAGTAGGCATTTCTTGTATCACTGAGCCAACTACTGATTTCTCCAGCCTATTATATCCTGCAGGAGGAATACATAGATCAGTGCTTCCCATTTTTGTGGTTTACAGACTCCTCAGGAGTTCATGACAATAGTGCAAGCAGTTCCTACTGAAAATTTTGAATGGTGCATTAGGCAGTAAATAATTGCCCAATTATGTTATAAATATTATTTCCTCTATGACAGCAAGCATATGCATGTTTGATGCATTATAGATTTCTTACTGCAGCAATTTGAAACTGTCATTATCATATGCATAATAATTTTTTGTGTGGTGATGACATCAAACTTTTACTACCTTTAAGTGTAATATATTCTTGCAGTTTCTCAACATGTTTACACATTGTTTCCTAACCACCACAAAGGCTTAGTATTTGAGTGCTATCCAGTTCTCGATGGATGATCAGACTCATGTTCTTACCCTCTTTTGAATTCTATACACTGCACCAGAATGGCTCCCTTGTTCCTCTCTGTTACCCTGTTCATATCTCATCAGCTGTGCAATCACATGATCAAGATGTTCCATTTGTATTTTTACAGCACAAATTTCAGGCGATTTGAACTATGGTGATTAGGCATCACAAATATTTTGCAGAAGTAAATGTTGTATTGACTCTCATTGCAGAATTAAGGTTGTTTTCTGATTTGACATTATCCTCCAGTTACGTTGCTATTCTTCTATTTGGTAAATTTTCAAGTGAACTACTTGGTAACACTGGTCAGTCCTTTGGCAGAGTTTTAGTAAGAGTGCATCTGGTTTGCAGTGGTAGAATACAAGAAACTCAAGTCTAAAGAGATTCTGTCCTTACAAAGGATAGTTTATACATAAACATTATTTAAAAGAAAGCAATACATGCAATTGAACTTTAAGTACATTTATCATTTAATATAGCCCTTTTCATTAGCCAGTTGAAAAATGAATGTTTTACATTAAAACCATTCATTTTTATAGCTTAGTTATGTGGCTAAAAATACAAGGTCAATTTCCATCAATCAGCAAGAAAGCTTGTAAAATTCTTCTACTATTTTCCTTTACATATTTAACATGAGTGAGCAATTTCACTTTATTCTTCCTTTAATCAAAATGTAGTAATACACTCAATACTGAGGCAGGTTTAAGACACTGTTTGGTAGAAATCTTTGTTCAAATGAAAAAAGTCTGATACCAGAATTAAGTTTATGTATGATTATTTTGTTATTTTAAACATCTTTTTAAAAATTAATCAATTTATTTTGATTTATCAAAAATCACTTCCATATGCTTTTGACGTTAAAATTTTTCTCCCCCTTCCTCCCCACCACCCTCCCCAAGACAGCACACAATCTGCTATAGGCTATACATTTACATTCCTATTAAACATATTTTCACATTAGTGAAGTTGTAAGTAAAAATTAAAACCAATAGGAGGAACCATCAGAAAGATGAAACAAAACTCAACAGAAGAGAAAAAAAATAGCAATTCAACTTCCATAGTTCTTTCTTTGGATGTGGACAGCATTTTCCATTCCGAGGCCTCTGGAGATGTCTTAGATCCTTGTATTGCTGAGAAGGGTTCAGTTTACAATATTAGTATCACAAACATGGCTGTTATTGTGTACAAAGTCTCTTGGTTCTGCTCACTTCACTCAGCATCAGACCATAAAGTCTTTCCAGGTTTTTCTGAAGTCAGCCTGTTCATCATTTCTTATAGCACAATAGTATTCCATTACATTCATATACCACAACTTGCTCAGCCATTCCCCAATTGATGGGCATCCTCTCAATTTCCAATTCTTTGCCACCACAAAAAGAGCTGCTATGAATATTTTTGTACATGTGGGTCCTTTTCCCATTTGTTTGATCTCTTTGGGATATAGCCCTAGAAGTGCTATTGCTGGATCAAAGGGTATGCACATTTTTGTAGCCCTTTGGGCATAGTTCCAAATTGTTCTCCAAAATGGTTGGATCATTTCACAACTCCACCAACAATGTATTAGCGTTCCAATTTTCCCACATCCTCTCCAACATTTATCATTTTCCTGTTTTGTCATGGTGGCCAATCTGATAGGTGTGTTGTGGTACCTCAGAGTTGTTTTGATTTGCATTTCTCTAATCAATAATGATTTAGAGCATTTTTTCATATGACTATAGATGGCTTTAATTTCTTCATCTGAGAACTGTCTGTTCATATCCTTTGACCATTTATCATTTGGGGAATGGCTTGTGTTCTTATAAATTTGTCTTAATTCTCTATATTTTAGAAATGAGGCCTTTATCAGAGAGACTGGTTGTAAAAATTCTTTCCCAATTTTCTACCTTCCTTCTAATCTTAGTTGCATTGGCTTTGTTTGTGCAAAAACTTTTCAATTTAATGTAATCAAAATTATCCATTTTGCTTTTCATAATGTTCTCTATCTCCTGTTTGGTCATGAATTCTTCTGTTCTCCATAGATCTGATAGGTAAACTATTCCTTGTTCTCCCAGTTTACTTATGGTATCAGCCTTTATATCTAAGTCATGAACCCATTTTGACTTTATTTTGGTATATGGTGTGAGATTTGGGTCTATGCCTAGTTTCTGCCATACTCTTTTCCAGTTTTCCCAGCAGTTTTTTTCAAAGAGTGGGTTCTTATCCCAGAAGCTGGGGTCTTTGGGTTTATCAAATAATAGATTACTATAGTCATTGACTACTGTGTCTTGCATATTTAACCTATTCCACTGATCCACCTCTATTTCTTAGCCAGTACCAAGCAGTTTTGATGATTGCTGCTTTATAATACAATTTAAGATCTGGAATTGCTAGGCCACCTTCCCCTGCATTTCTTTTCATTAGTTCCTTTGATATTCTGGACCTTTTTTTTCCAAATGAATCTTGTTATTATTTTTTCTAACTCTATAAAATAATTTTTTGGTAGTTTGATTGGTATGGCACTGAATAAGTAAATTAGCTTAGGTAGGATTGTCATTTTTATTATATTAGCTCGGCCTACCCATGAGCAACTGATGTTTTTCCAATTATTTAGATCTGATTTTATTTGTGTGAAAAGTGTTTTGTAATTGTGTTCATAGAGTTCCTGGGTTTTTTGGAGGTAGACTCCTAAATATTTTATAATGTCTACAGTAAGTTTAAATGGGATTTCTCTTTCTATCTCTTGCTGTTGGGCTTTGTTGGTAATATATAGAAATGCTGATGATTTATGTGGGTTTATTTTATAGCCTGCAACTTTGCTAAAGTTGTTTATTATTTCAAGTATTTTTACTTGATTCTCTAGGATTCTCTAAGTATATCATCATGTCATCTGCAAAGAGTGATAGCTTTGTTTCTTCTTTGCCTATTCTAATGCCTTCAATTTCTTTTTCTTCTCTTATTGCTAAAGCTAAGGTTTCCAGTACAATATTGAATAACAGTGGTGATAATGGACATCCTTGTTTCACCCCGATCTTATTGGAAATGCTTCTAGCCTGTCCCCATTACATATAATGCTTGCTGAAGGTTTTAGATAGATGCTATTTATTATTTTAAGGAAGACTCCATTTATACCTATGCTTTCTAGTGTTTTTAATAGGAATGGGTGTTGTATTTTATCAAAAGCTTTTTCTGCATCTATTGATGATCATGTGGTTTCTGTTGGTTTTGTGTTGATATGCTCAATGATGCTGATAGTTTTCCTAATATTGAACCAACCCTGCATTCCTGGTATAAATCCTACCTGGTCATAGTGTATTATTCTTGTGATAAGTTGCTGCAATCTATTTGCTAGTATTTTGTTTAAAATTTTTGCATCTATATTCATTAGAGAAATTGGTCTATAATTTTCTTTCTCTATTTTGACTCTTCCTGGTTTAGGTATCAACACCATATTTGTATCATAAAAAGAATTTGGTAAGACTCCTTCTTCACCTATTTTCCCAAATAGTCTATATAGTATTGGAATTAATTGTTCTTTAAATGTTTGATAGAATTCGCATGTAAATCCATCTGGCCCTGGAGATTTTTTCCTAGGGAGTTCATCAATGGCTTGTTCAATTTCTTTTTCTGAGATGGGGTTATTTAAGTATTTTACTTCCTCTTCTGTTAATCTGGGCAATTTATATTTTTGTAAATATGTATCCATTTCACTAAGATTGTCAAATTTGTTGGCATATAGTTGGGCAAAATAATTCCTAATTATTGTTTTAATTTCCTCTTCCTTGGTGGTAGCTTCCCTTTTCATTCTTGATACTAGTAATTTGGTTTTCTTCTTTCTTTTTTTAATTAAATTAACCAAAGGTTTATCTATTTTATTGGTTTTTTACATAATACCAGCTCTTAGTTTTATTTATTAGTTCAATAGTTTTCTTAATTTCAATTTTATTAATTTTTCCTTTGGTTTTCAATATTTCTAATTTGTGTTTAGTTGAGGATTTTTAATTTGTTCTTTTTCTAGTTTTTTTAGTTGTATGCCCAATTCATTAATCTCCTCTTTTTCTATTTTATTTATGTAAGCATTTAGAGATATAAAACTTCCCCTAAGAACTGCTTTCGCTGCATCCCATAAGTTTTGGTATGTTGTCTCATTATTGTCATTCTCTTGAATGAAATTATTGATTGTTTCTATGATTTGTTGTTTGACCCAATCATTTTTTAGGATTAGATTATTTAGTTTCCAATTATTTTTTAGTCTATCTTTCCATGGCCCTTTATTACATATAATTTTTATTGCATCATGATCTGAAAAGGATGCATTTAATATTTCTGCCTTTCTGCATTGGATTGTGAGGTTTTTATGCCCTAGTACATGGTCAATTTTTGTGTATGTGCCATGTACCGAGAAAAAAGTATATTCCTTTCTATCCCCATTCAGTTTTCTCCAGAGGTCTATCATACCTAACTTTTCTAATGTTCTATTCACCTCCTTAACTTCTTTCTTGTTTATTTTGTGGTTAGATTTATCTAGTGCAGAGAGGGGGAGGTTCAGGTCCCCACTAGTATAGTTTTGCTGTCTATTTCTTCCTGTAACTCCCTGAACTTCTCTTCTAAGAATTTGGATGCTATACCATTTGGTGCATATATGTTTAATAATGATATTACTTCATTGTCTATGGTGCCTTTTAGCAGGATGTAGTTTCCTTCCTTATCTCTTTTGATTAGATCTATTTTTGCTTTTGCTTTGTCTGAGATCAGGATTGCTACCCCTGCTTTTTTTACTTCAGCTGAAGCATAATATATTCTGCTCCAGCCTTTTACCTTTACCCTGTATGTGTCACTCTTTTTCAAATGTGTTTCCTGTAAACAACATATTGTAGGATTATGTTTTTTAATCCGTTCCCGTTTTATGGGAGAATTCATCCCATTCACATTCACAGTTATGATTACTATCTGTGTCTTTTTCTCCATCCTTTTCCCCCATTTATGCTTTTCTTTCTCCTTTTTCCTTTCCCCCTTCACTAGTGTTTTGCTTTTGACCACTGCCTCCTTCAGTCCCTCCTCCTTTTATTATCCCTTTCCCTTTTCTTCCCCTTTACTCTTACTGCTTCTTCCCTCCCTTCTTTCCCCCCCTTTTCTTTCCCCCCCTTTTCTTTCCCCTTTTCCCTCCTACTACCTATAGGGTAAGTTAGATTTCTATACCTAACTGATTATGTTATGCCCTTCTTGAGCCAAATCTGATGAGAGTAAGGTTCAAACAATGCTCACCCCCTCCCTTCTTTCCCTCTGCTGTAATAGGATTTTGTGTCTTTTCCTGTAATGTAATTTACCCTTGTCTGCCTCCTCCTTTCTCAGTACATTTTCTAAGATCAGATTGATCCACTTATTTGGATCCATTTAACCCACTTGATTAGATTTTTTTTTATCATTACATCAAAGTCAACTAATATCCACCCTCTTTATGTATACTCCTTTAACATGGTGTAATAACAATACAGTTCTCAAGGGTTGCAAGTGTCATATTCCCTTGTAGGGTTTAAACAGCCCCCCCTTATTAACAACATATTGTATCTTTCTGTCCCATTTACCTTTTTAGTCCTTCTTGAGTCCTGTACTTGAAGATCAAATTTTTTGTTGAGCTCTGGTCTTTTTATCAGGAAAGTTTGGAAGTCTCCTATTTGTTGAATATCCATCTCCTCCCTTGAAAAATGATGCTCATTTTTGCTGGGTAATTGATCCTTGGCTGCATTCCAAGCTCCTTTGCCTTATGGAATATCATGTTCCATGCCCTGCAGTCTTTTAATGTAGAAGCTGCAAGGTCCTGTGTAATCCTGACTGTGGTTCCATGATATTTAAATTGTTTCTTTCTGGCTGCTTGCAGCACCTTCTCTTTCATCTGGTAATTTTGGAATTTTGCTATTATATTCCTTGGCTTGTCAATTTGGGATCTCTTTCAGGTGATCAGTGGTGATTCTTTCTATGGTTATTTTCCCTTCTGGTTCTAGGACTTCAGGGCAGTTTTCCTTTATGATTTCCTGAAAGATACTGTCCAGGCTTTTTTTCATCATGATTTTCAGGTAGTCCAATAATTTTTAAATTGTCTCTCCTGATCGATTTTCCAGGTCGGTTGTTTTACGATGAGGTATTTTATTTTCATCTATTTTTTCATTTTTTTGTTTCTGTTTGACTGATTCTTGCTCTCTCATAGAGACATTAGTTTCCATTTGTCCAATTCTAGTTTTTAACAGATTGTTTTCTTCTGTTAGTTTTTGTACTTCCTTCTTCAATTGGCCAATTGTGTTTTTTAGGGACTTGTTTTCTTCAGTGTATTTTTTTCCAATTGGCCAATTGTATTTTTGAAGGACTCTTCTACCTCTCTCATTTGACTTTAAAATCCTTCTTGAGCTCTTCTAAGAAGGCTTTTTGGGCTTCAGACCAGTTCATATTCCCTTTTGTTGCAGATGTGGGTTTGTTGACAATGTTGTCCTCTTCAGAATTTCTGTCTTGATCTTCACTCTTCTCATAATATGAATCTATGGTGTTTCTTTTTACTCATGGTGTTTCTTTATTCCCTGGCCTTTAAAGAGATTGAGCTCTCCTGCTGGGGAACAGAGGGTACTGACCCAAGCTTCTTGTGTTGGGAGCCTAGGTCTTGGTCACTGGCTTTGTGTGCTGGGGCCTCTTATGTTGGCAATTGGAGGCTGTAGGTTTCTGGCAGCTTACCTGTTTGGGCTGGAATCAGCAAGGCTGGAACTTTCAGGCAATTCTAGGTTGCCTGCTTTTCCTTTCCTTTAGCTTTCTTCAGCTCCTTTTAGATGGGTGCTGCAGGGTGTTTATCTGCCTGGGGCCCCCTGCAGTGTTTCTCCCTCATTTCTGCTAATGCACTGGGAGATTCCTTGGTAGAGTGCCGAGGCACCTGGTGGTTTTCTGAGCTGGTTTCCACCGGTTCCCTGCCCTCACTGAGGCACTCGGAGGTCCAGGTGTTGGTGTTTGCCTGCTCTACCACCTGGGCTTCAGGATCTCTTCCAATTGGAGGCTAGGGTTCTGACAGCTACCTGGTGTTGGGCTGGAATCAGCAAGGCTGGGCTTTAGGAAGACTTTAGGTTGCTTTCTTCAGCTCCTTTCAGATGAATGCTGCAGGGTGCTTATCCGCCTGGGCCCTTTGTGTACTGCTTCCCTTATTTTTGCTGAGGCACTGGGAGACCCGTTTGCTGGGCTGCTGCACTGCTGCTCCCGTCTTTCTCTAGTTCAGCTATTCCAGTTTTTTTCTGGGTAATTTTCTGGGTTTTCAGAGGTTGATAGGGAGAGTGACAGCAACTACCTTTTTACTCCACCATCTTGGAACTTTGTAATTTATTTTCTAAGTGAAGACCCTGGATAAGGTGGTTGAAGAGGCGACCAGCATTTTTTTTTCTAGAAAAAGTTTATGACCCAAGAAGTAAGTTCATTCAAGGTTCTAGTATAGAATTGTATTGAAATTTCCTTCAATTTTGCATACTTATGTGTTAGAATGAATGAACAAAGGCTACTCAGGAGAATTGACCTTCAGTGGTGGGGTTAGACCCTCATAGAACTATTGATTAGGAGTGTGAATGTGATGAAATTGCCTGTCTAATACCCAGAACTGATTCACTCAATCTAGGAAGTAGAGGAAGAGCGTATGGACAAATAGAATGCTAAATCAATAAAATTTCACAGGATCCAGACAATCTACTCAGGTGTCATCCATTGAGACTGAAATAAAGGAGAACCTGCAGACGCAACCAAGACTCTTGTTTGACAGGCCATTGTTTAAAATCATTGCTTCCAGAGGGCCAAAGGAGGCTTGGGTTTAGATAATGAGGCAGCCCCCTTTAAGAACAACAGAGGACAGATAAACTGAGTGGAATTTTGTTTCAACTGTGAATAAGATATGCACCCATTTGGGAGGGGAATCTGGTAAATTAATCTACCAGATTGGCATCAATAAATAAAACAGTGCCAGGGATGGGCTACCCCAGATCCTTAAGAGATTAATCTCTATGATTACAACTTTCTGGGTTTTTTTTTTCAACCTTGGTTCACAAGACCACATGTCATAGAAATAATGAGGGTTCTGCTACATTGGACAATGGATCCTAAGGGGTCATTATATTCTAGCCATTTCTACTGGAATAGACAGCAGTGGCAAAGGGGAGCTCTGGAACCCCCCAAAAATGGAGCTTTAAGAGGCAAAGCTGAGAGTAATGAAACACAGTCAGGTGCCGAAAAAAAGTCCTGTTCATAAGAAGTGTTTCAATCAGAATACAACCCTTCCTATTCTAGGAGGTGAGCTTACTTTGGAGTTTCTTTCCCTACTAATGTGGAAATTTGTGGGGGATTTTATTCATTTTTGCATGGGGCTAAGAATAATTTTATTGATTTCTTCCCCTCATAATTTACCTTGCCATTGGTTCAGTTAAGTGCTTTGCTCTATGATCTATGGTTCCCACATGACCTGTTAGTAAAGAATGAACAAGGTGGAGGCTTGAACCAAATTTGCAAAATTATGATTACCTAAACTATCCCATGCTGAGCCAGGGGTAGCAGGGTTCCAAAATCAAGGGGTACTCATGCAAAAGTAGTGACTTTTGTATGTTCATGTTTTATCCTCCTTTGTAGACTGTAAGATATCTGAGGGAGAGGATCATAAGATCATTGATTTAGAATCTTAGGGACTTAAATTTTGGGTTTTACCAATTACCTTGCATAGTATTCTGCATGTGGTTGAATTGAATTGGGAAAATAAGGTGAAAATATTGCACAATAATAATAAAGTATCAGATAACTGATAGAAATAATAAATATTTGGAAGTTCAAGGAAAGAAAAAATGCAGATGGAAATCGAAGATAGGATTATTTAGGGCTTATATATATATATATATGTATGTATGTACACATATATACACACACACACACACACATATGTGTGTGTATATATACATATATACACACACACATATATATATATATACATATGTATATATGTATATATATATATATATATATATACATATATATATATACATATATATATATATATATACATATATTTAAACTTACCTAAAAAAATCAGACTGTCCAAAAATGAAAAGGCTACCACTTGTCAGGCATATTGTAGAGATGCTTTCTGGTCAGGAGGTAATTGGAGTAGATGACCTCTGAAATCCTTTCCAAATTAGAGCTTCTATGATTTTGTGAGATCATTTCTAGTTAGGGTTGTTAGGGAGGAGAAGAAGGCAGATTTCCAGAGATAGTAACAGAGATGGGAATTTCTGGTGAGGGCACTGGTTTGGTGGGGAGGTGGATAAACAATATGGTGAGGAAAAGGATAGAGGGAAAGGGATATAAGATATGCCCAAGAGATGATGACTTTTACCTTTAACTAGAACAAAGAATTCATATGGGTGACTAATGAGAAATAAGAGTGGAAAGTCATGGTTAATATAGGGTGGAGCACTCTGAAGCAAAACTTTAATAACCGAGTTCTAAATTATTTCTTTCACATATAAAATGTAAATACTTTGGAAGAAGTCCTGGTTCCCAGATCTAATACAATCTCACATTATAGGAGTGGTGAATGGGTTAGGATGATTATCCCAAATCATGTCACGCTACATCAAAGAAATTCAGATTTATTTAGGGATTGGTTGACTTTTTGTAAGGTAAACCAAAGTTTTTAAATTAAAATATTTTCTTTAAATGTTCTTTTACAAAAATGTTGTTGTATATTATTTTTATGTGACATTTTATACCTGATTAATACGATAAATGGAAAATATTTGAACATTATGCCTTTAGATACTTAGAAGTGTATCTGCCTTGAACCAGAATCTTTACTATTATTCCTGTATTATAAAAGAGCAATTGTGACATAAATCAATGTAAAAGTTTAAACAACGTATGTTTTCCTTGGCCTTCCCAGAGGCCAAAATCCAGTAATCTGGAGAGCCCTAGAAAGAGTGGGAGGTAAATGGTGGAAACAACTGGAGATTCAATGAACTATAATGTTTAAACTCAAAACATCAGTTCTATCATTTTATTTCAATTATGTAAGTATGAAATAAGTAGTATGTTAGTGTTTTCCAGTGTTTGTTTGGCTTTAACCCAAAGATATGAAATTGAAAAATATGTCCAAATATGTAAAATTGTTGTAAGTTACAATGGCCAGTACTGCAACTTGTGTCTGGCAAGTAAAGGGGATAGAAAGCAGCATGATAAAAAATAAAAATTTAAAATTTAAAAATTACAAATTAAAAGAAAGCAGCATGATCTAGTGGATGAGCCCCAGACTTCAAATCAGGAAGACTTGAGTTCAGATCCTGGCTCAGATATTTAATAGTTGTAATGGTTCTGGGAAAGCCTCTTGTAGCAAGTGATAGATGAAATGACCAAGGGAACAAAGGTTTGATCTTCCAAGTATATCCACATATTAAGAATGCATGCTAATTGCCAAAAAGCAGGACCAGACCTCCTCAACTTAGGCCTGGCCCCAGAATACAGGGGAAGACAGACTTTTATACTAAAAAATAATTAATCAAATAAGTCCAGTTAATTAAAAGGAAACAATACATTAGGCAATCTGATTTCTAATTGGATGAAAGATTGGAGATTTTCCAAATTGGGAGGGAGAGCAAAACAGGTACAATTTTTTGAAATCAGAAAAAGAGGTATCCCACTCCCCTAAGTTTCTGTAAATAATCAAAAGAACATGGAAGCAATAAACTGATAGATCAGTATGGGGCCAATTTTCGATAAGACATATGGGTTGCTTGAAAGGTACAGTTGTAGAAAAGAAAAGTCTCTTACAGTGGAGGGGAAACAGGGGAAGGTGAGAGGGAATGAGGAATCTTATTCTCATAGGATTTGGCTTAAGGAGGGAATAACATACACATTCAATTAGGTATGGAAATCTGTCTTACCCTACAGGAAATTAGGGGGAGAAAGGGACAAGAGAGCAGGGGGATGATAGAGAGGAGGGCAGATTGGGAAAGAGGGTCATCAGAAGTAAATACTTCTGAGGAGGGACAGGGTCAAAAGAAAGAATAGAATAAATGGGAGGGCAGGATAGGATTGAGGGAAATAGAGTTAGTTTTTCACAACATGTCTACTATGGAAGTGTTTTGTATGACTGCACATGTACAGCCTATGTTGAGTTGCTTGCCTTTCAATGAGGGTGGATGGGGGAGGAAGAGAGAAAATTTGAATCCTAAAATTTTAAAAACATATGTTTAAAAAAATATTTCCACATGCTACTGGGAAATAAGAAATACAGGAAATGGGGTACAGAAGTCTATCCTGCCCTACAGGAAAATAGAAGAGAAGGGATAAGAGAAGGGGGGAGAGATAGAAGAGAGGACAGACTAGGGGAAAGGATATTCAGAATGCATGCCATCTTGGGGTGGGGGAGGGGTGAGATGGGGTGAAAATTTTGAACTCAAAAAACTTGTGGAAGTGAATGCTGAAAACTAAAAACAAATAAATTTATATTAAAAAAAAAAGAAAGGTACAATTGTGAGAAAACTCTGTGCATCAATCTTTGGATCTGAGTTTTTGGTCAGCGTGACCTAGGTCCTTGGTTAAGGGTCTCTAAGAAGCACAGAGAGTGGTTCACTTTCCAGCCACTTAGTACTAGGTTTAAACAGTGCAATAAGCTTTTCTGCCAGTTCCCACAATTGAATAAAGTTTTCTTACAAAACAGGAATTGGACTGATCCATAATTGAATAGAAACTAAGCTAGCTCCAGAATTGAGTCACAAGATGGCGTCAATGTGGTTCACTCAATTCCCACAATTAAACACTTGCTGTCTTAATCTTTTCAATTCCCTACTCTTAACCTTTCAGCTTCCATTTTCATACCTTTAAGATGGGAATAATAAGAGTGTCTTCTCACAAGATTGTAAGCGTTAGAAAATGTATATAAAGTGATTTGCAAACTTTAAAGCACTGTATACATTTCTACTGTTACTATTATGAAAAATGACAAAAACAAAACTCAGGAAAAGAAACTGAGTTTCACAATCAGCCTGTTGTTGCTACCTCATCTTAATCAACTCATCCTTTCAGTGCTGCTGTATTGTCTTGAGATGCAATTGATTACTCTCCTACTGCCTTTTCCTTCCCTCCAACACACACAAAGGGCTGTGAGTTAGTGGCAGGGCAAGTGGCCTAGCTATTTATTAAGAAAATAAAATATTTTGTATAATTTTTTACATGGAACATTTATTTTTGCAAAGAAAAAAAAATGAAGAATTCCAATATAAATATAATACTCTAATTGGAATAACAGGTAACAATTGACCAAAAGCAGAAAATGAGCCCTGATTCTATCTATATATTCAAGGCTCTCAATCTCTCATCCTATAGTCATCTCTACCCCTAAAGACATCAAGATACTCCACAGTAAGATAGTACATTTTCAGGGTGTCAGGTGCTACTACATCTCTATAAGAGAATCTATGGGTGGGGATTCAGGAACAAGATTACAAATAGTCCATTTTATCCTCACTAAAATGTACATGCTTTGAAGTAAGATCAATCAATCAAACAATAAACATTTATTAAGTGCTACCACGTGCCAAGCACTATGTTACATACGAGGCTGCTTACAAATTTTCTTTTGGTAAATATCTATGGGTTTAGAATTTATTTGGAAGCCCCATCTTTTTCCATTCCCTTAGTATGCCTCCTTCCAAGAGACTTTTCTATTGATGGCCAGTTCAAGTGGTCTTTATTTAATAAGCTTAATGAATATGTGGACTTTCTGTAAGATCTATATGCATCGGTATCTATGTAAACCATTGCCCAAAATAGCTCTGTACTCTCACAGACCTGAATTCAATCCTGGGAGTTTCTCAATAATCATACCAGTTGATTGTAACCAACACCCAGATTTTTCTCTTTTAGTTCTAGGGTCATTCACTTTCCGCAATCAATGGTGGCTACCAAAAATTTAAAATTAGATTATTTAAGAAAATGATTAGAGGAGGACTAGAATCCCAGCTACTTTAACAAAAGAATAGTTATATATTCCACCTCTCCTTAAGTGCCATTGATTCTTGCCTCCTTCTATTCCTCTCCCCCCAACATCCCAATCTAGGTCTCCACAAAAAGAGCACCAAAAGAATGTATCTCAGTAGTCAGGATACACTTAGACAAATCCTATGACAGGTTCAGGTTCTTCGTCTCCATTGAACATTTACCTCCTCAAGCTTTCCACACCTACTGCAGTCCGCATTGATATCTGTCTTCTGTCATAACAATGGTGCGTATCTTTTGGCCAAGTCTGCAATCTCACCAGCTTTGTAGATATTTACTGCTTACCTCAGATACTTCTGGCTACACATTTCCAGATATAGTCTCTACTAACTACAGCCATATGTCTATTCAACATTACCACTGCTGCCCCACCTCTCAGAAGTCTCCTCCTATCCAGAACTCCCCAGTCTCCAGAAGGCTTTGTTGCTGTCTTTTTGTGCACGGGCATCACCCTCATGATATCATTGGTTCTTTTTGAGAATGAAGAATGGATAACGACATCAATAACATGTGTCTCAGCCCTCAGCATTATGGGGAAACAAATCCTTTTCCTATCAGTTCATGTGCCTTCCTTCCTCCCTTCACCAACCCTTGTAAAAGTAGGAACGTGGAGGAAAAAGCTAAGCTGATTACTGCTGGTTCTCATGCATGCTTGGTACACTTATTTTAACAGATCTGTGATCTCATCAATGTAGATATTCCCTCCATCCATGTAGATCCTAACTTATCCATAGCCTTTCATCTGTGAAATTCTTGTCCATGTTCTCCCACTGGTCTTCCTCAAGGTCTTTTTAAATTTTGTGGGTACTGTCCTGACAGAGAGATAATGCATAACGAGAAATGTTTTGGGGCATGGCCCATATGGGAATTTATTTTGCTTGACTGTGTTTATTGTTACAAGGGTTTTCTTTTTCTAGTGAGAGGGTTGGGGAGGGGTTGGAAGGAAGAGAAAACAAATACTTATTAACTGAAAAAGTAAAATTTAATTTAAAAGTGTCATGGATGTCAGTACAACACTTAAACTGTCCAACTGGAATATCTTACTCTGGCATGCAATCAGCCTATCTTCTTTTCCAATTATTCATTTCCTAGTCATTTCTTGTGCATAGTTCATCCTTGGTAATATGTTACAACCTACATTGCTTTTCTAGTCACATGAAATTTTGATTTTTCAGAGACTGCTGTTCCAAGATTTACAATCATATGGAATCACTAGAAGTGAAATGGTATTAAAAAAAGATGATTGTTGGGAGCAGTTTGGGACATTTAGAAGCATTGTACAACTTCCCAAATGCAATCCAGTCCATTCACTCCAGTTTGATTCTGATATGCAGTTAGTGTATCAGTAGATATATCTAGGATAGACACAGGGCTGTGCTAGGAAATGTAAAACCATTGGCTCTCCAAAGTAGGACTCATTTTAAGTTTAATCTACATTGTTAATGTTTGATCCATCACTGTCTTACATCTAAACAATCAATAAAACAATAAATTAAATCCTGATTTGTAGCCTTTGTAGATTTCCAAGTTTAAAGGCTCACACTGAAATTTTAACAATTGACTCTCTGACAAGGTGTAACACTCCTGGATAAATACCATAGATGGCCAATGATCTGAGCCACAAAGGCTGTAGAGATGTATTTAACTTCTTGAGACAAATCCATATGAAATGTCTAATCCATTTGTTTTGTAGACAAAGTACTAGGTAGACTGAGAGTCAGAAGACCTTGGTCCTAGTTACCACTCAGATACTTACTATTCATGCCAATTTTAGCATGCTATTTAACTCTTCTAGAAAATCAAAAAAGATGATATATCTGAAAATGTGTTGTGAACTATAAAGTGTCAAAAATATCACCTATTATAATTATGTCTGCATTTTGTATTAAATTATTTCACGGTAGTTGCTGCTCCCTGTCCCACACCTACCCCAGATTCCATCATGCTGTCACACCTACCATTGAAAACCTTCATTATTGCTTGATGTCTGCTTAAAAGAAAATTGTCTCATTTCTTTTCTCTGCGCTATGATGAAGGACACTTCCTATGTAGCCTAAAAATAGTACTGGCCTATTTTCTTCTGATAGCATGATGCAGCATGGCATCATGGAAAGATGACTGGCCTAGGAATCAAGAGGCTTAGCAATAGCATGAGATAAGGCTGGAAAGGGAGGGTAGCACAAGGTTATGGTGAGCAATCAATGTCAATTTAAGAAATTAGACTTTATTTGACAGACAGGAGGGAATCATTGAAGGGTTTTGAACAGTCAAGTAAAGAACTTAGATTTTTGTATAAGGAAGATTAATCTGGCAATATTGTGAAAGATAGATTTGGGATGGAGAAAGCCATGTACTATGGTGGCAGTACCAAAAGTGACAGAAAAGAGAGGGCAAATTTGAAAGAAAAGATCTTTGGAGCACAGATTAAAATCTGGAAAGGACACCCAATAAAACATAATCTAGTCTAATACTTGATTTTATAGATAAGGAAACTGAGGCCCAGACTCATTAAATTGACTTGTGCAAGGTCACATAGGGAGTATGTGTCAGAAACTGGGATTCAGGCTCAGATCCTTTAATTCCAGATCCAATGCTGGATAAACAACAGGAGACCTGAGAACAGTTAAAGATGACTCAGAGGTTTCAAATATGTATGAGTGGATTGATCATCAGGGTATCATCAGTAAAAGTAGGAAACTGAACTAGATGGTTTCTGGAATTCCTTCCAACAGTCTGTTTCAGCACTATCCCTCTGAAATACAGTTTTCTGTGATCCTAGCAATGAAAGTACAATGTAGTGATGTGGGTTACAAGAGTAGGTAGGTTCATTGTATGAGATAGAAATGTATTACTTAGGGTACCCTTTTCTCATGCATGGACCCCCAGAATAGATACCGCAGGTTCAAAGTACTCTGTGGGGCCACATCCATTCAAAACCATAGCTTGTGAGCCACTACTGAGGTATTTACTTTTTTCTCTGCTCAGTAAGAGGATGCAATTCATTCAAAGAAAGGTATTAGTGGAAATGCCTAACAAGAAAGTCCCAGTATAATTTTTTCTCCATAAATCTGGTCATATTTTCCCAGAAATATATAATGGGGAGATTTGTATGCATAGGGATCACACACTATTGAACATAGTTAGGAAACACATGTGGCACGTGAGCAGAGGAACAATTCATGCTTTTGACAATTTCTGTCGGTATGAAGCTCTGGGTCTGTTCCTCACTGAATATGGCATTTCCACTTGATGTTTCCTCAACTGGTAATGAGCATGGAGTCCATCTGGGTCATGCTTCACTTGTCGCTAGTTGTCTCTTGGTGGCTGCTAGGCATGGAGTCTCTTCTGGAAATGGCTCCTTGCTTCTGGACTTGTTCTGTTCAAAACTACCTATGGCCATTTCAGCTCAAGTCTACTAGGGTATAGTACACAGAACTTTTCTCTGGTAAGGGTAAACCCACAAGTCCTTAGTCAATGCCACTCACATAACTAATAAAAGCCATTGTCTACTCACACCTGAAAGGCTAAGATCTTCTTTTCTTTTTGACACTTTATGACTGGAAAGGAATCATAGCCCTTTGTTCCAGATAACTATATGACTTAGGATTAGACATTCCCAGGCTCCTCTCTTGAATGTGAGCCAGAACAAAAGTTGAACTAAGGAAGTATGGTCATTCTTCTCTACTTATGTACTCCAGATTCTTCCCTTTATTATGTAGATCTGTTCCTAGAAAAACTTAGTTGGTTTGCTGCTATATTTTGACCAAAACAAAACAAAACTTGTTTCCCTATGTAAATACTGAGACAACATTCTTGATATTCTACTCAAGAATAACCAAGGAAATAGTGAGAAAGGACTTTGTTAGGCATTTTACCTCCCTGATTTTTAGACAATCCTTTCAAAGGCAGTTTTGCTCAACCTTTTATTTGTTCATGGCACAGTATTCTTTGCCACAAGGAAATGAAGCACACTGAATGTTTATACGGGAAACATTATGGGAGATTTGGGAGACTTAGGCATTCATGGCTTCATTTTAGCATAAGCAGACATTTTTGCTGGGTTCTTTGCAAGTTCAAGGTACAATATGTTTTGAGGTTAGGGCATAATAGTCAAAATTTGTTTATTTTGCAAATAATATGCTTGCCATATTATATTATATAGGTAAGTAAAATTTATATTAAATAAAATTATTTATAAATTTTCTTTTATGTAAATATCCTTTAAGAATCATTCTTTAAGAGTGTATTTTTTTTCAGTAACAGGTATTTCTCTATCTTCCATTGAAAAAGAAAATAAGAGGCTTGGATTCTTATAATCTAGCCACTGCTCAGATTCTTAGAATCTAGCCAATACTTGCAGACTCCTAGATTCCTCAAGAGTCTGGCAATATGGTGGATCTTTAATAAACCTTGTTTTTGGCAAAAAAAGGTTTGGGTCAAATTCTTTTGGGCAGGCCTTATACGTTGTGATCTTGGGGTTCCAGCACCCCTGACCTTTAGACCTCATCCTATGGTTCGCCGGGAAAAACTGCCTAATACCAAGCTCTTCACCAAATGTGACTGGAACGTTCATCCCAGAGCTTCTAGCCTATCAATATTCTTTTGGATCCTGATATTATCCAATGTATTAGAAATCTTTCTCAGCTTTGTGTCATCTGTAAATTTGGGGAAGAAGATTGTCTGATCTTTTGAGTTTTAAAAGCTCAGGAGAGCTAGCCACCAAGAGATTCAGTAGTAGAATCCAGCCAGGGGTTTGAAGCCAGCTGGTCTAACTCTCAGACCTTGAGGAGGAGGAATGATCTTTGTTTCCCAGCCTGGTGTTATCTGAGACAACTCATCAAGCTTCAGTATTTTATTTGGTCATGCACATTATGAGATCAATACTTTGTGGAACCTTCATTAAGTCTGAATCTACTCTCCCTAGGGATGGAGATGGTATGGGGGAAAGAGTGCTCCTGAAATGTTAAGGGAGGTATAAAATGTTGTAGGCTGTTCTTACTATATCTTCTAAGTAAATATGTCTTTGTAAAAACTAATTGATAGACTGAATCGATGTCAGATTGGGAGGAAATGGTACAGCTCAGCTCTCCCACTACTACACAACTACCTACTTACCAGAGAATATACATTCCTTAACAAGCAGTCTATCTGGATTTCCAAATGTAGAGCTTCAGCCCAAAGAAAATAGCTTCAGCATGGCTGCCAGTCACTCAAAAAAAAAAAGAAAGAAAAGAAAGAAAGGAAAGGGAGTAGGGGCTTAATTGGTTACCCAAGAAAGAAACTAAATGAAAGAGGGGCAATGTGATGTGAAAAGTGAGATAAATTTTTTAAAAACTGAGATAAATAAAAAAGTCCCCTGTCCCTCCTCCTGTCCCCTAGGAAAAGGCAGCTAGGTCTGTTTCATGAGAGGAAGGATAACTTTGGACTTAGCCATGGATTAAAGAAAAGGTTGTTTCTGAAGAAAGAAAGAAAGAAAGAAAGAAAGAAAGAAAGAAAGAAAGAAAGAAAGAAAGAAAGAAAGAAAGAAAGAAAGAAAGAAAGAAAGAAAGAAAGAAAAGAAAAAAAAAGAAAGTAAGAAACAAAAGATAGACATTTTTGTCCATTTGTCTACAAAGCCTAGCCTGACACATAGCCAGCACTTAGTAAATGTTTGTTGATTGATAATAACAAGTCAGTCAAGTCAATAAACATTTATTAAGTACCTACTATGTGCCAGGCACTATACTAAGTGCTGGACAAGTCAAAAATAACACCAAACTTGAACATAAGAGATTAGGTATATGGCACTATTATTGATAAAATAGTGAAATCAGAAGAAGGATCAGTTTCGGTAAAAAGATATAAGTTTGGTTTTGTACATTTTGAGTTTGAAGTGCTGGTGCACCATCACCCAAGTACCTGCATTTCCACTTGCTGTCAGTCAATAGGTATTATTAAGTGCTTACTGTGTACCAGGAACTGTAAGAAGTGCTGAATATTCAAAGAAAGGCAAAAACATAGCCCCTAGCTACAAGGAGCTCAAGTTCTAATGGGTGAAAAAAATATGCAAATAACTATATACATACAAGATATAAACATACAAGATAAATGAAAGGCAATCTCAGAAGAAAGGCATTAGGAGCTTGAGCAGATTAAGAAAGGCCTCTTTTATAAGGCAGAATTTGAGCTGTGTCTTGAGATGCAGGTATGATACTCAGATGAGATGTGAGGATTGGAAATACTGATTTCAGAATCATCTTTGTAGAAAGGATAGTTCAAGTTGGAGAAGTCAATGAGTTTGCTAAGGAGAGAATGTAGGCAAAGAGGGGAGTAGAAGCTAAGGACAGAAGGTATGGTTTATAAGGAAGGTAGAGAAATCAGAAGACAATAGATTCTCTGAAACCAAGAGTTCCTCAGTGGCCTTTTCGAAATCAAGTTAATTTCCAAATCAAGTAGAGAATTCCAGATGGTGGTTAGTTGTCTCCAAGTTCTTCCCTTTGTTTATGCTGTCAGTTTTAACTAATCAGCATACATAAACCCGCAAAATTTAAACGCAGGATATACTTAACTTTTCAGAAATGTAGCTGTTGCATACATCAAAGAACACCTGCACTTCTATTTCAAGCTGTCTACTTAATAAGTATGTCCCATGGAGACATACTTCAGGTCCTTCTTGAAGAACATGGGAATTTAGATTCAATGTTTGTTTCATTTTCAAATGTCGTAGAAAAAACACAAGTACAAGTATTCCTTCCAGGGATTGGTTGGGAACATATCTTGAATAGAGTCTTTGAATGCGGGAAATGCTTTCATTTTATTTTTCCATAAAGTCTAATTAAAATTTTTGATTTAACAAGTTTTTTAAAACTTCTTAGAAACCAAAAGGGGACATAGCTTTAGACTTCATTGCTCTTTATAACATTCTTGGCTTTCTGACTCTTCTTCATCCTTTCTCCCTTAAAAAAAAATTTCTTCTACTAAATCCAACACATTTTTGTTGTATTGTAGATTTATGAGATCATGTCCCCAGTCTCCTGCCAGATCTGATTTGTAGTAGAAACCTGACTAGAATCAAGTTACAAGATGATGGGTCATGTCCCTGGATGTTTCCAGCCAGCTGTTTTTCAACTTGTGGTTTGGCAAAACTGTACCACGTAATACATCCTGCCTTTTAGATTAGTTAGAATGAGAAAATACATCCAATCTCAGATAAATTTTTTAAATGTTAAAATGTCGACAGCTGAGGTGACCTTCCACAATTTTGTCTCCATGAACAATCCTGAATTTACTGCAGTGTAGCTGCACTGCAATTGGTGGGTTAAGGGTTGGGTTTAGTTCAGGTGTTTTAAGTTGTTGCTGTTGTTTTTTAAGCAATACTTTCTTAGGTGATCTAGAAGGCACCATTGGCTCATACCATTTAACAGAAAGCATGCCTGAAATCACCAGATGCAGTCACTAACTCAAAACAGATGCATCTTTCCAAATATTCTGAACACCATCCAACTCCCATAAGCAAGAATTTCAGTGTTCTGATTATAGAGCCTACTCTCTGAACAACTTTTTGTCCACTATTTTCATAGCATGGTCACAGGAGTTCCCAATCTGAAAGTATAGCTGAAAGAAAGAATGACAGAGAGGCCTACATCTGTCAAGCCTTCTCTAACCTCCATTCTTCCAATAGCTTCCCTTGAGGTGTCCTTAAATGGTAGAGTTTCCTAGGTGGAGGAATGTGTATTGAGATGTCTGGTTAAGATCCAAAAGGCAAATGTTAAATTGACCTCAGTTATAGAAGATTTTAATGATTCCTCTCTTTGTAACATAGATATGCTCTTAACAGAAAGATGCCAGGATACAGGTTATTTTCCTCTCTTGTGATTCTTTTAACGCTAGCACAAATAAGCCTGTGTGTTTATTTGAAGGGCCTGGAGATCATCTTCGTCTCTTAGGTAATGATGTCCTGAAAACATTACAAACTTCTGACATCTGGAAGACAAGCACATCCAAGATATACTAGAACAAAATAGCTTAGGTGCATTAATTGGTCTGGTTATTCCCTTCAGTAGCTGAATGAGCCAGCCATTTCAACTCCATGTCAATATAATATCCACCTGGTCAAGTATGTGATGCAGAATAATAGACCATACAAGTAAGTACATAAGAAAAGTCTTGTGCAAAAGACCAAGTGTGCTATACTCAGTCATCACCTATGTCAAGGACCATAACTTCAAACTGAAATAGAGCACGCAGAAACAAAGAACATTGGAAAATGAAGGAAAATGCCAATAATAATTGCTAATGTTTATGTAGCACTTCGAGGTTTGCAAAATACTTGATCTATGTTATCTTTTTTGTTATCTCAATACTTAGTACAGCTCCTGGAACAAAGCAGGTGCTTAATAAATGTTTATGGATTGATTTATTGATTTAATGTTCTCAATCCTGTGGGGTAGGTACTACTATTACACTTTTTTTTCTGTTGAAAAAAAAAACTGAGGCTGAGAGAGATTAAGGGACTTACCTAGGGTCACATAGTTAATAAATGTATAAGGCAGAATGTGAATTCACATCTTCCTTGCTCAAAGGCTAGAACTCCTTCTGTTATGTACTTTTCTATTTTTTTCCACCTTCTAATCCTTGACTGAGGATCAGGAAATTAGTTTTGCTTATGACTATTCTTTTCCCATTATTATCCTTCCCCTAACCACTTCCCTCCTCCCCCACCATCTCTACTTATTTCTCTGTTTATTTTTATGTAATTCTAAACTAAACTCTGTGTGGTGTGTGTGTGTGTGTGTGTGTGTGTGTGTCTGTGTGTCTGTGGGTTTGTGTCTCTGTGTCTGTGTGTGTTCATCTCTTGTTCCTTGATCAATGAGTTCATTATCTGGTTCATAGTCTTTTTATGCAACCCAATTTATGCTCTCATACTAGAGGACTTTAACATACATATTAATTTTTCCACAAACACTGTAATTTCCCAGTTCCTCAATTTGCTTGGTTGAACACCAATCTCTTTTACCTTTTAAAATATTGTATTTGAAGGTTTTCTCTCACTTGTATTAGAAACCCAGGTCTTGTGCAATCCTGCTTGTAGTTCCTTGGTTTGAACTACTTTTTTTTTTAGCCCCATTTTAATAATTATTTATTTAGTATTTTATTTTTCCCCAGTTACATGTAAAAACAATTTTTAATATTTATTTTTAAAAATTTTGGAAAAACTACTTCTTTATGGATATTTACAGTATTTTTTCTTTGACAAGGAAGATCTAGATTTTGACTATAACATTCCTTTGGGGATTCCTTTCAGGGAGTGATGGTAGATTTTTATTATCTTTACTTTACTCTTGTTCTTATATAGCTGGACAGCTCCACTAACGATTTCTTGGCATTAGCATCTAGGCATTTTTTTTAAATCATGGTTTTCAAGGGGGTCAAATGATTCTTAAATTTTCTCTTCTCCTTGAGATATTGTCCAGGTTAGTGTTTCTGATATTTGATATCTTACATTTTCTTCTATTTTATTTTCAATTTTTGGATTTTATCCTAATATTTCCTGCTTTTTCATCATTTAATCTAGTCCTCAAGCAAACTCATATTCTAGTAGGGGAATTCACATGCAAACAACTATGAACATAGTAGATATAGAAAGAGCAAATTAGAGGTAGTCTCAGCGGGATTGTCATTGCATTGATCAAAGTTCTCACAGCTTTCAAAACTATTTGTCTTTAAAATGTTATTGTATTAACTGATCCTCTGGTTCTGTTCATTTCATTCTTCATTAGTTTATAAAAGTCCTAATATTGTTTTTTTATAACACTGATATTATAGTATAAAATGTTCTGGTTCTGCCCCATTTCACTCAGGATTGGTTCATATAAGTCTTGCCGTGTCTATTTGAAATCATCTATTTCCTCATTTCTTATCACATAATGGTATTCTGTCACTTTCATGTACCATAGGTTGTTCAGCCATGCCCAACTGATGGGCATCCTATGAATTTGGAATTCCACTAATATTGTCCTGGCAGTGAGGGATCCAGTGGAGAAATGCTGAGTGTCCTAGGCTGTTTCAGGGAAAGAAGGAAAAAGCATTTATTAGACATCTGCTACATGCCAAGAACTGTATTAAACACTTTGCCAATATTATCTCACTTAATAGAACCACCCT